>NC_051395.1:50214524-50222286 GCF_015228065.2 Penaeus monodon | reverse complement strand
GAAGGCTACAATTAACCTGATGGGGCTGTGCACCACTGGCACTGCGAGCTATGCACTGTATGCGGAAGCTGCTCCCTTTTTCGCACTGGTCTAGCCAGGGGTGGAAGCTGCAAGCGAGAAGGCATGCAAGCACTTAACACTATCTAGGCTACCACACCATCGCTTCACATCACCATGCACGTGAAGCACCCACCCATATTATTATCCTTTATCTATATTAGGACTTGATGAAAGTTACAGATAATTTTGATAACATACTCTCAATGTAAATGTTTATTCTCGCTTGATTCTTCCATTGGGATAATAATCCAGTTCTTATCTTTCCAGGGAAGGACCCTCGATCAAACGGATAATTTTATAGATAAACTAAGTGTGGGAGACACCGTATATTTTGACTGCCATGTTTACGATAAGGTACGGGGGTTCTGTTTTTTGTCAGAGTTATTTTAAGCTTGAGAAAATGAGGATTGCTAAAAGACTATTGAGATAAACTTTGCAGGATTTTTTTTTTTTTTATGATTGTTTAATACAAATAAAAAGTACACAATATTTCATGTGATTTTTCAGTTGTATATCTCCAAAGGGATAGTGTAGTTGGGAATAAAATAACAGCTATCATCAATACAGTTAGAAAAAATAATGTAGCCAAAAATAGAAATAGATATGAGAGATGCAGAAATGTTCTCTCGGATTGTAACCGGAGAATTTTGTCTTAATTTTTCAATAGGAGTCACGTGACAATTGTCAATGGTATGCAGCGAAGGCAAGTAAGGACATGCCAGAGGAAATGCAAACGAAAGCAGTGCCTCGCGTCAGAAACCAGAATGGCTATATATCAGAAGTTGACCCGGGGAAAGGGGTTATAACCTTCGACCTTTATGATGAGGTGAGGCCTAAATTTCTCTCTCTCTCTCTCCATTTAACTTTATTTTTCATTAGTTTTCATATATTTACATTTTTCTTGATTTTTTTTTTTTTTCTTCCTCTTTTTCTTTCTTTCTTTCATTTCCTCTTTTTTTCCACTCTTTTATCCCCTTCTCTCGCTCTCTCTTTCTTTCTTTCTCTATATTGTAGACTAGCTCTAAGATGTATTACCAAATATCATCCCCTGAACATTTCCAGGAACAACGGGTTATCTTTGTGCGATCCAGATTTTATTACTTTGGCAAGCGGATGTCCAATAAAAAAAATCTCAGGGACTTCTTGAGCGAAAATGATCCACTGCAATTTGATGCAGAGCAGTGTGAGCCTTCTGAAGATAATTACTATTGCACTTGGTTTGCAACGCAAGTCTGGAAGGGCAAAAGACCTACAAGTAAGTTGTTTTGTATCATGTCCTGTATTTGCCTTCAAATAAATGTTGATTGGTTATATCTAATATAAAAATTAATGAAATTAATGTAGAAGAAAAGATTTTATATATATATATATATAATATATATATATATATATATATATATATATATATATATATATATATATATATATATATATATATATAAATACATATACATATATATTTTTTTTTTTTCTTTTTCTTTTTTTCTTTTTTTTTTCTTTTATGTACTCTACATAATGCATTTCTTTTCCCCTTTGAGATACTTACATGTGATATATAGTGTTTTAACCACACTTATTGCCTAACCTTAGCAGTTGTATATCTGTATGTATTTTCTAACATGCAATATATTTCTAGCCCAAGGCAGTACGTGGACACTATCTGGGCCGAGTGATGATGTCACTGCTGACGATAGTGCAAGTAATGCTGGTGGAATCATTAGAGACACTTCAGAGGATTTCCCTAGTCTTGGCCTTCCCCAGGGTCTGACGGAAAAGCAAGGGTATAAGGTAAGTGTTGCTTAAGACAGGGTTTGATTGAAGTATGATTTCCCCTCCTCCAGGTAGAGAAATTGAGCTCAGTAATTTTCTGTGATTGTGTTGCCAAAAAACGTTCATTATTTTGTTCAAGAAGTTGTGTCATGTCACCATTCCCGTATTTTTAAGTCATGTGAAACACGTTGACATGTTCATAAAAAAGAATGTGTATACAAAGCTATAGGATGAAGTTTGGTTCTTGGATGTGTCAGTGCTTAGATTCTGCAGCTCAGAATCATTAATTTCATGGTTGCATAGACTATTACATATTTAAAGTAATTGTACTTGATTTCTGTTAATGTTTGAATAGATAAGATATAAAAAGTAATTGTCTTGACTGGGTATATCATGAAAAAGTCCCAAGAAATTATTACTTTACAGTGAAAGATTTGCAGTTTAGTAGTGTGCTTATTCCTGACTTGAAAGATACATTTTTATTTTATTTTTTATTTTTTTTTTACGTTTTGATTAACTTTGTATCTATTTTTTCAGGCTTTTGAAGTAAATACAAGCGTTAGAGAAGGAAAGGGTAACGTGTTAAGTCTCTTCAACGAAGAATGTGGGCTTGCTCTGTGGATGGTGCGGCACAACACCTGGGAGACTGTTTTCTTTCATCGTAAGAATACGTATTTAGACAGCATACATCTAAGTAACTTTGATCTTCAAGAATCACTTTCAGAAGGTAATTATAGATCATTGATTTAGATTGATTAGGGACAAGTTAACAATGCAAGTTAGCCAAAGTTTCTTTTATGAAAACATTAAGTGGATTAGTCATACTGTGTTTTGTATGGATAGTGCGTTGGAAATATGCTAGTTGTATTGGGGGTCTGTTATTTGTCTCTCATGCTAGTAATAGGATTTAATAGCTGGGAATTTTTACTACATTTAGAAACAATTTGTAATGTATTATGCAGTATGTCTTAGTTTTTATTTTACCCTTACTCTTGGCATGTTGACATTCTAAATGACTCCTTCAATAATGCATTTTACAGTATATTACAGCTCATTATATATTTTATATTTATTAAAATTATTCAGTTTTCCATGTTTGCATTTGTGATTTTCATTTTTTTTTTTTTTTTACATTAAAACATTCACAGTATATTGAGAATGCAACAATTCTAATAGAAAAAAATATATATATTGATAATGTTTTGCAAAACTTTTCCTTGAAATTTACATGACGCAGAAATGGTATACATAATTGAATAATTATTTGAAACATTCCAGGGACTCCTCTAGAGATTCAGGCTGTTCCAGCTGTTCCAGAGTTTCCTTGTAGATGGATTGCACAAAAAGCCATTGCAAGGTACTGATACCCGTACACAAAGTTAATTGATTTTGGTTTTCGTTCTTACCCTCAAAATATAATAAAAATATTAGATATTACTTGCATGTCTTATTAACACCTAATATGAAACAGCACGCTTTATGGTAATTGTCTATTATGCAAGTTCATAAAAAAAGAATATATACATATTTTACACATAATATTCACTTAGTTTAAAATATTCTCCAGCCATAAAAGCATTCCAATAAGAATCACATATAAGAAAGAGTAAAGAATTATGTACAATAATACAAAAAGTTGTAAAATATTTTTATATGAATACAGCATAACAGACGACAGTGTTGATTTAAACAAATAAAAATATTTTACAATCTTAAATCAAATGTAAGTACCCATAAAGAACTTTACAAAATTGTACAAACTTTAAAACTGGACGGAAACACTGAAGTACAGTCACACATCAATATATTGGTTATTGGAATTCCTTAATTTCACAGAGGAATTCTTGATCAGGTATCTGTGTTTCATTCAAAAACTGGAAGAAAACTTGATACCCATTAAAGACCTTTAAAAAAAATCTGTCTTTCACTTTCACTACCATTAAGAAAATTATGTAAATGTCAAGTATATGTATATATAAATGGTTAGAATGTTTTTCAACACTTGTAATTCAAGTGCCTTTGAAAGTATTGCTTTAAAACTTGATCACAATAATATGGTACAACCACATTCCATACAGTAAAGGATGGAAGAAAGGCACGCCAAAGTTCCTGAAAGTTTGAACAATGCTTACATTTAGGAATAAATCTTTCATTTCATACATGATAATACCACTTAATGTGCTTATCCAAAATACTTATGAAGCCACTACGTATTTAACAGTATAAGTATTATACAATTTGAGTATTCAAAACCTGAATTTACTGACAATCATTCAGGAAACTTGAATACAATTTAGCATTTATGGTTGTATGGAGATATGCTTAGAAAGAATAGCATTACTTATGCATATTTTTACACACAATACATTTGTGAATTACATACAAGTCAATTATGACTTAGTCACATTTGTGCACTTTTTTTTTTATTTTTTACCTCTTAGATATACAATTATCATAAAAATATAAATAGTAACAATACTATTGCTCATAATACTTTCCTGATAACAATGGAGGACTTGCTAAGCCATTATACTGAGTGAGTACAAATATTGCATTTTGGCAGAACAGGAAAATTATGGTTGTCATTTACATAATTCCAACCAGACATCAAATTGTCAGTTCTTCCACTTTTCTTTGGTTAAACATTTGTGAATGAGACTCTGTTACAGTCTAAGAAAGTTTACAAGAAAAGACAACCTACATCTCAAAGCTACCTAGGGAAGTAGATACTAAAACTGAACCTAAGTGATGAGGTTTTTACTATCTCGAAATGACATGGCCAAAAGATCTAAAGATAATTAATATTTTAATTTAATAGCTATTACTGTGCTAAGCTATGTAAGTATATAACTAAAGTCCATAATCCACTACCTTTTGCCGAGATAAAATCTTACTGATAAGAAGTGCTCATTACAAATCCTAACAATTCAAAAGATTAAATACAGAAATTTCACCATAAAACTCGTCCTAAGTAATTTCATATGAGCAACTTGACACACTTACTTGGCATGAAAATAAAAGTAAGAAATCAAAATTGTGTACCTTAAACCAACACTATATATAACTAAAGTTTCAAGTCTGATATTTGTACACAGAAATGTTTCACTGTAATATTCTCAAACTTTGGCCCTTTTGAACAATGGAGTCATACTAAAAAAATAAATTCCATTAAATACATCTTATGTCTGATAAAATAAAAGACATCAACATAAAACAACATGCAATTACTGCAAGTCATGAGATTCTCATACGTAAACCCTGGTTAAAATAAAATAAAAGTATTTGATGCAACACAAGGAATTGCTAATTTTTAACTTGGACGATGTAATGGCAATGGAACAGACGACTTCATTAACTCAAATGTTATGAAGATAGGCTGTTTCCACAGGCAGGACTTAGTGATGCCTATTAACCCATGAGCGAACCAGGGGAGTGAGGAAGGCCACCAAGAATGTACAAAGGAGGGTCTTGTCCATAACAGCATGGGCAGATGGAGCTTCACCTTTCAAGATGTCTGGGTCACCTGGTTGATGATGATAAAAAAAGAAAAGAAAAAAAATCTTGTATTAGATATTCAAGTGTTTACTTTTCTCTGAAATTCAACATTTATTTTTTATTTTTTATTTATTTATTTTTGTTTTATTTATTTTTTTTTTTTTAAGCAAATAATATGAGTTGTATCACTCTTATCTCTAATTAGCAATAATCATGTGTGAATTTAATTTTCATTCTTCAATCAATAACAACAATCACCTATCGCCTGAAGATATATTTATTCCTTAATTGTGTATGTGCAATAAATGGAAGAATTCAGCGTCTGTATCTACCTCATGAAATTAATGGGGTATGATCATTCTTTAAATTTTGTTGACACAATTTCTTGCATAAATCAGTGGAAAAAACAGATATTTCCTCTAGTACTACATTACTTTGAGAAAATGAACTTTGTATATAATGTATAAACCAAAGATTTTTTTATACAATTCTTACTCTGAAATACAAAAACTAAATGTACATTGTAAATAAGTTCTCTAACAACAACAACAAAAAATGGGATGTTTACTTTTAGATAAAGATCCAGCTTTACCATTTTATTCATAACAATAACAGAAACTGATTTTCATATCAAAACATAAGTTCAAGTCATGAAAAACATCACTGGCTGAGCTTTCCTGTAAAAAAGCACAAAGAATGATCATAATAAAAAGACAAGTACTACATAAAAAAGTCAGAGAGAGAAAGACAGGTGGGTCATGACAGTGATGGTGCTAGTTACAAAGTGAAGTGGTTCATTCTTGATGTTTACAAAACCAAAGAGGAAAAAATATATCTTACATGAATGTGTAAAAAAGGGAATTCTTGAAGATCTTGCAAGGGAATAAGGTAGCCACTAACCATATATTTTAGTATCCATATATCACAATACCAAATGAATGCCATTTAACCCATTAATTGCAGTATCAAAATAACAAGTGAAGACCTTCCCCCTTTAAAATGAGATACAACTATGCTTTGCTCAACAAACATTAAGTTTACTATAAGTGCTCAGAAATATCTGGAATCCATCAGTAAGGAAGACACCATGCCAAAGGTCAGTACCCAACCCAATCATACATAGATTTACAAATACAGCTTAACACATACAGAACATTCCCCAAGACCTCAACTCACCCATCTGGAACTCCCAAGGTGGTGAGGACATTTTACCATCACCTCCCCTCGAATAAGCAAGAACTCGAAGCTTGTATGTTTTGCCAGGGGTAAGATCACTGATGTAAGCCTCAAGGGGAGAACCAATGTAAACATGGGTGTTATTTGCCTTTGTGAAATCTTGGTCTGCCTCCCAGACCTTAATCTGCAAATGGAAAGTTCCAAATCATTACATTAAGACGATACCTTATAAAATGAATAATGCACAATTTCTAATTTCAATGCAAAAACTGTTGATATCTTTAAAACCATTGACATTGTTGTAATAACATATGATTTCTTCCTCACTTTGCATCATTCTGTATCCTAATTTTTCAAACAATGAATTTATTTCATAAAACTAACCAAATAATAACAGACTGGCTGTCACAAACCTTGTATCCAATAAGTGGTTCTTCCATGGGAGAAGGTGTGACACCACGCCATGTGACACGAATAGTGCTGGGATTGATGGCGTATACTTTGACTGCATTTGGTGGCATGAGTGGGGGGAAGCGCCATGTTCGTTCTGAAAGATAAGCAGTAAAGGATTGAGTATCTGATGAAAGCACTTTCACAATGAACCCTTTTAGTGTTGCCCATTGCAAATCACAACTTGAACAAAGCCTGAAAAATTTAAATGATACATACCTAAGAACCGTTCACTCTCTGGTCCAGCACCAGCACTATTGTATGCCATGACCCTGATCCAGTAAAAGGTATTTGGCACCAAACCAACAATTAAACCATGTTGCTCAGTTCCAATCTGCAGCTTGATAATATGATCTGTCTCGTTGTCATCTCGTCTCCAGTATTTGATCTGTGTAAAATTAGTAAGTAAATAAAAAGGCAATTTTTTGGTTAATACACAATATCAATTTCATATAAGTGCAAGACAATAAAGAGCAATCACGAAACTTCCTTCCTCAGAGAGCTCACAGGAGATACTACTTACTCTGTATCCAATAAGTTTTCCTCTGATATTATCTCTGGTAGGATTAATAGGCTGCCAGGTAACATTGAGCGATGTTGCATTGTGGGCGAAAGCAGATACCTCTGTAGGCTGAACCTGAGGCATACCTTCTGCAGTGAAGACTTCTTCAGGATCACTTATAGGTCCTGCTCCTTGATTATTGAATGGCTGTAAAACAGGTAGTTTTCATTAATAATAACTGCACTCATGGATTTTTACAAATTCAATTAAATAAAAATAGAATTCTACTCAAATGTAACAAAATACTTT
>NC_051395.1:50207024-50209524 GCF_015228065.2 Penaeus monodon | reverse complement strand
GAATACCAAAGGCCTCACACTCCCAGATCAGATCTGAGTCTTTGGCAATGAACTGATCGTGGATCTGGATCGTGAAACTTGGTTTTGCTGCAAGAATACAAGATTTGTAGATACCATTTTTTTTTTTTTCTCCTAAAGCTGTCACTACAGATTTCATTTAATATACTGGTACACCTCAATTATCTATGGTATATGACTTGCAATTACATACTAACTACAATCTAAAATACTGTTATACAAAATCATTAATTTCTAGTTGTTTACTTTCCACAAATCTTCAACTGCTGAATACTTACCTTGGATACTCAATGAAATACTGTTTACTATGGCAACCCTGTTGTTCTCTGCACGGCATATATAATCACCCATGTCTGAAGGTTCTACTTTTGGCAATATCAGAACTCTGTTGTAATTTTCCATGCGAGCACCTCTTGGAAGGTTCCCATTGCGTCTTGTCCAGTTGTATGAGGGAACAGGACTAAAATATAATAATAATAATAAATAAAAGTTCATCAATCTTAGTCATACCTATTGCATTTAATAAGATTCCCTTCTCATAATAAGCTTCAAACTGTGAATCATATATTTTTCCTTACAGTATCAAGCACTTCATAATCACTGACTGTTTCAATAACTAATTGGATACTTACTATCCAAAGGCTATACATTCCAGTCTTACATCCACTCCCCTAACTGGTGCCTCTGGGAAAGCCTTTGGGAAGTTGTTTGCAAACTTTAGCTGCTGGTAGTTAGCTTTATAAAGGAAAAGGATCATCTCATTACTAAGGACGTTATAAATGAGATAAGCAAAAATATTAAAATGTCTGTCTGAGATTTTAAATATCAAAGTTTTTACATAATCATCAATCTATATAAACAGAAGTGAATTCAGAATTATTTTTTAAACATTTACAGTACGTGAACACCCGTATCTTGAAAGGGATGTGTGGTTGATAACTTACGATGAGGATTTACTTCCAAGCTGAAAATGGGTCCATTCTTGCCAATGCCTGAGACAGTGCTCTTCACGTTGCAACTGTAACGGCCAATATCAATGTAATCCAGGTATGAGAAGTACAAATTTCCATCAAAAGACACCATCGTTCTTCGGTCTTCTTCCACAAAGTTGGGAAAGTAGTCTCTTGCCCAATAATACTGCACATCTGGAAGCAATTCACTTGTTCAAGTAAAATACAACTTCATCTACACAAAGTACCTCACATAAAATATGAATTATGATTTTCTACACTTCAAAATAAAGTGATAATAATCAATTCCCCAGCCAAATTCAACCTTACCTGGATAATGCTGTGGAGGATCACAGTAAATGGCTTTTCCCCAGAACTGATTGCCCTGTTCGTTAGACCTCTTCCAATTGAATTCAGCAACGTAAGCAAAAGACAGCTGAATGCTCTCTGATGTAACCGTTCCAAACTCGTTAGTCGCACGGCAGTGGTATTTGCCACGGTCTTCAACCTGCATAATGTCAAATCAACAATATCAGTTCCTTTGCATCCATCTTTTTTCTTGGCCATACATTTTTCAAAGGGAGAAACCTTCAACAATGATAAAATTAAACTTTCCACAGTGATGAAATTAAACCTTCCAGTGATAAAATTAAAATCCCTAATAATGATTATAATACATTACAATAATTTGACCATGCTATAACAAATGCCAAGGTCTCAACAAGTCTGCATTCTTGTTTATCTCTTACAAATAAATCTTCATTTCTAAATCCCAAAGGAATATACCTAAGGAAAGTAATACTAATGAAAAATTACAAAAAAATATCCCAAAATAATAAATCTTACTTGTTTGGGGTTATTGATAATCAAGGTTCCTCCTGACACTGTAAACCTTGGATCTGCGAGAGGATCGATCTTCTTCGCAACCAGTTCGTCATTCTCAAAGGATTCCTTAAACCACTCATATGTTGGATGGGGATAACCATCAGCTACATGAAAAAATAAAATTAGTGAACAATTGTACTGTTATTTTAACTGGATGTTAAATCCTTTGGTTACATTTTATGTAAAAATCCATGAAAATAAGAAAAACAATTTTGATGATCAAAGCACAGATATGTTCTTCAATGTGAGTGGGCTAAAAGGTAGATAGATGTGTAAGTACACATGGACTGTATGTATATATGCATGCAAATATGTATATTTATATATGTTCATGTGTAACCACTTCTATGATTATATGCATGTTACAACAGGAGCTGGAAGTACATACCAAGGCACATAACTGACACATAATTGATAACCTCTCTTCGGGCAAGGTCAAACATTCTGTCCTTGGGCTGTGTAACAATTTTTGGACCTTTTGGAATCTTCCTGGGGTCATGCACTATAATGCCGTACTCGTGGTTTCTCTCCACTGATTCATCAATGAGCATGTTCAGGTTGGTCTGTGGAACCTCACAGATGTACAGCAAAGTATCTTGTCCATCTACCATCAACAGACCCCATTCCTTGTACTTATCTGAGTACCT
>NC_051395.1:50189524-50194524 GCF_015228065.2 Penaeus monodon | reverse complement strand
TATATGCGTGGGTCAAGATATTTCAAAGCAGTTGCGTCGGCATCTGAGGTCACTGACAGTGTCATAATTTCGAACTCGCATCAACATGTGCACTTCAATGAAACCCGCCTGCACGAGCGGGCATGATCGGCAGGTCCCGAAAAGGTGACGTCACAAACGAAAAACAAGAGAACTTGTTTACCAAGTGAGCACCTGTGACGTCACCTTTCTTGTGTCGACCCATGATGCACGTGCGTGTGGGCAGTCGTGAACGCAACGTAATTGTGTGTTTGACATCTGAATGTAAACTTTTCAGTTAATTTCTTCTGCAAGTCTTTTTGGAATTTTTAACCAATTGACGGTTTACCTTTTCATCATCTATTCATTATTGATCATCTGAGTATCCATTTCATAATCTCATTTAATAAATATTCAAAAAATTTTCTTCTTTGTATTTCCTTTAATAACTGTGGGTAAATGACCATAGCTTTGTTCATCAAGTATTTGAAGGATTCACTTTAAACTTTTACAGCACGCTGTGTAACGAATGGGTAATGGTTAGCCAAATGGGCGACTAATGAAAAACTGATTTAACCCAAATAAGGAAATCAACGACTGGGTCAAAAATAACCATGCCCATGTTTATATAAATATATATAGTGACACTTGATTTGTGTTTTTTTGTACTTGTCAACCATAAGTATATTTATTTAAATGTTAACAACATGAAGGATAAAGAAGAAAATCAGCATCACAGTTTGGCCATTTTATTTAACCTTCCCTCTCCTTGATATCCTTGTTCCTCCTGATGAAGGAGCGCACGTTTGCAGCAGCGACTGTGGTGTAAGTGTAGGCTCCTCCAGCGACTGTGCGACGGCAGGGCTTGCAAGACCAAATGCCGACAGCCTGGCGTCTCATGGCCTCCTGCAAAGGAAATAAGCAATTTGTTAACAAACATCCATTGACAGCTGCTCATAAAATTTCATTAATAACAGGATGTTATGAAAGAAAAAAAATGACAGTAATGCACTTCTGAGTACATTTCATTGAGTTTGAAGAGTTCTCAATGTACTTAAAAAAAAGGTCCACCTCCAAACCTGAATATTTACAGTCCATAAAACCCATCAATGACCAATCCAGAGGTTAACATGTTGGTAATATGACTCAGATTAGTGTGCTCAAATTAAGACTATGATAATAACAATAATAATAAAAAAATAATATCAGCAACAGAATTGCCTTGTAATCAACTTGTGTGTGTTGCACCCCCCCCCCCCCACACACAATAGAATCATATTACATTACATATGATATAAAGGTCAATGATTGTCGCCTTACATATTAGTTCTTTACTTTACAGCCTTAAAAAATAAATTACAGGATTCTTCTGATGAATGCTTACTGTTCTGCACTGGCTTTACTTTTTTTTTGTTACTTTACTACCAACATTTTCAAAAATAAATTGTGTCATATGCATACTGGGAATCAATAGATTAATCAACCTCAATATTTTACTTTTACGAAAGTTCCAGCACTGTCTTAAAATAATTAATCTTTGGCCAGTTTGTTAAAATAACATGAAGGATATGTAGGTAGAGAAATGCATAACTCTGATAAGCACACGCAACGTCCCTCCCCCACACTTGTTTATCAGCATATCCATATATATGAATACTCATTGGGTAGGGCACCTCAAAATTTAACAAACCAGCTCCTCTTCACAGAACACTCAAGCAAAGGCCAATGCATTATTACATATAATCTGGTAGGAGAGTTCTTTATTTGATATGTCAATATATTAGCATAACCAGACCTTGACTATGTGCTATACCATGCATTTTATTTAACTTCTAATCTAACTGAATACCTCTGTGATTGAAGTAATAGACTTTCTTCATTCACCTTGCAAAATACCTCAACTGGACCCCACTGGCTAGGGAAATGCTAAACAATCTTAAAAGGTATGGACAAATTGATATTCTAGGAGGAGGAAAAGTTGTAGTTGTCCGTACAAGAAGTAATCTACAGACACTAACGGTAATGCCACAAAGGAAAAGAATATGAAGAGCACTGGTTATGCTCTCCCTTACCATGCATACCAAGGTGAAGGATAAAGCATTTGATAAGGGATCAGGGTCTGTTGGATTAAATTAGGATGGAATTTACTTGTTCTTTGAGGTGAGACCTCAGTCCCTGACAGGTGCAGTCCTGTTATATAGAGGAGACTAAGATCTGAACAACTGAACCCATTCTAAACAAACCACTGCAAAGATAACTATAAAACCAAAGCACTTCCTATCCCAGGGTATTTGGCCCCCATTGATTGTCATTTTTCCCTAGCAAGTAAACTAGGCTTTGCTGAAGTGAAAAATTTCAAGTGTAGGAAACTTTTAACCCCTCTCTCTATCCCCTTGGCTGCAGCATAAAGGTTGTTTATTACTGTTACTGAGAGCAATGCACAGAGATAGAGGGATATGAACACTGCTATCTTATAGAGCATAAGAAATAGTCAACAGCTAATGCAGCCTCATTTACCATGAAATGGCAAAAGTATTTGCTGCATATCCCCACACAGACATTAAGTCCACAACACCTGTAAGACCATATCTGGATGGTGAGCATTGCTCTCAGTAACAAATAACAGGTTGTTAACCCATAATTGACGGGTAGCATTCATAGTGGCCTGGGCCTCGCTGCCGGGGGCTTATATCGTCGCCCGAGCATGCGCGACCACTCATCCCAAATACCAGCATCCCATTCCGTTTCTTCGTAATACTACGAAGATATGTTGTATTTTCAATTTTCATTATTTTTTACAGTCTCTACTTGCCAAACTTCCTGACAAATCGAGACTGAAGGGTATTTTTGTTGTTATACAAAAATTATTCGGTCTATAGTCCGAATAAAATAAGCAGTGTGTGGCATCATGGAGTTGAAATTGTCGGTTTGTTGCATTTTTTTTGTTTGTTGCATGGTAAAAATGAGAAAGTGTTAGAACCGACTTAATCACACTTTCACTGGTAAAAAAATAATCTTTTGCCGTGATTGTAACAAATAAAAACTCATGGCATGTCCATGCATACTCTATGGCATGTGCGCACGTGCCCCCGGCAGATGGTCCCGCCATGCCATGGCATGTACGTACATGCCACCCGTCGGCAATGGGTTAAAGACATTAGGCTAAAATAGAGGCTTTAGTTACAGCTTAGAGCAGTCTCAACCATGCATGCTGTGAAAGGATTTCAAAAAGAGCAAGTAATGGCTTAGTCATACCATGATAGGACATTTGGCTTGAGTGGGTTAAAGTCAACCTTTGTTAAATTCCAAATTAGCTAACTTTGCAAAGCAAAGAAAACAAAGAAATTGTATGATCACATACTGCGAGAGAGGAGGAGGAGGAGGAGGAGGAGGAGGAGGAGGAGAAGAAAAAAAAAAAAAAAAAAAAAAAAAAAAAAAAAAAAAGGGGGGGGGGGGGGGCTTTCATGTCAAAATGAAGCAAGAACTCAAATTTACACAAAGCAGTTGATGCCAGATACTATTAAAATCTCTTGCACAAATGCGCTAATTTTGTAGCTTGTGACAAAGAGAAAAGCCTTACAATATAAAGATACTCCCCCATTCCACATCACAATTCTCTCAATAACTGAAGGTGCCATGAGGGGCCATGCCTCAGAGGAGGTTGTTGAAAGGTTGATGGAATTCTGCAGACTGTCTCCACCTCAGTATGCATGGCTAGATATAGCTGAAACTTAGGAACACTGAGTGGTCTTAGGCTGTAAATGGCGCTTTCTTTTATTTGTGGCATTACCGTTTGTCTGCAGATTTTTCTTTTACAAAAAAACTGCAACTTTTTGTCCTTGGTAAGAATCTCAATTTAACCTAGCTTAATGTGTCCATACTGTAATAAACTTATTTCTAAACTTTCAGATGGCCCTTCAGAAACACCTATTAAAAATACTGCACAAATAACTATGGTTAATCTTAACAGTATGGACCCCACTAAGCTAGCGTAAACTGAAGATAGTATTCTAATAGAGGGCAAAACGTTGTAGTCATTGGCATTAGAAATAATCTAAAGACACGAATGATAGCACCACAAATAAAGGAAAAAGGTCATGGAAGGTACAGCTCATGGTCGAGTCCACTTGGGAGCTCCCAAGTTTGAACAATCTTGTTGTGCATACCAATGTAAAGGCAAGATTTCCCAGGGAGTGTTGGGGGGCTGAGAAAACAACCCCTCAAGCAATGCAAGACAGGCATGCCCAGTCACAGCAACTTAGAATATTTAATTCTGTGACAGGGACCAATCAGGTGGCAGCAGTTTATCAGAGATTCTAATTGCTCAAAGTTTTAGTATAACATTCCATATATGATGAAAATATACACAGCCATCTATTTAGTTCATATATATGCACATTTAGTCGTTTCTACGTTAAAAATATTGTTTCCATGCTTATTTTCTCACACCTATTAAGATTTTTAATTGCTTAACTACTCAAACCATGCAACCAATGCTTAAGCAATTTCGAGTATGCAAATAACACCTGCACATTTCTAGAATACACCGGTGACCCGCCTCATTCTTCTCAGTGACAATGACCGATGTGTGTTCTCTGTGCTATGATGGTGTACTAGACTCGCACAAAATTTCACGGAAAAAACTTTTTTTTTTTTTTTTTTTTTTACAAAATCATGGACTTATCAACTTGAAAAAAGTGTGAAAAGTGTAGTGCGAAATTGCAGACGATATATTAAGAACAAAACTTTTATATGCGACAAATCGAGAAAAATTCAATAAAACCGTGAGGTGTAATTTAAAAAAAATATTTTCCATAAAACATGGTTTGCAAAATCAAATCTAGACATTGAGATAAATATATTTTTCATTTATTTTTTTTTTGAAAGACTATTTCTCTTACGCTCTGGTAAGAGAAAAGTTGACTTTTGGACAAAATTTGTGACTGGGGAAGTTTTTGCCGTGAAGTACTCATTGCTTGGTGCTTAAACAATAGTGCTGAAAA
>NC_051395.1:50166363-50181924 GCF_015228065.2 Penaeus monodon | reverse complement strand
AGGTAGATGCTACACGCTACCAAACCCCCTAACAACAACACGACAAAACGTACCCGAACTTCCCGAAACCGAAAACCAAACTCACACAGAGCGAAAATACACAACACATAGCCACCACGCGGAGGCAAAATAACACCCTAAGAATCCCAGTACACCCAGGAAAAAAAAAGGAGAGAGATGAAGATGGACGTTCCCACAGTCCGGCAGGCGAGGGCGGGGTGCGGCGCCGGGCGAGCGAGGAACCACCTCTCGCCGGCAGAAGGACGTCGATCTCCTTGGAACACACTACGTCGCCGGCCGGGATCACCATGTCTCTGGAAGAGGTGGGGGCATAACTTCTCTCAAAAGTACCTGTATGGTTTTAAGGAGAAATGTGTCTCGTAGGTGTTGAGGAAGTGGGATTTGTATGTGGGGGAGAAAAGAAAGGAAGTGGTTTTTATAAGAGGGTGTTAGTTGCGTGTCTGAAAAATCGATACGATGGACACGCATTCTGCATGAGACGGGGAGGGCGTGCTCAGGAATGTGTCTCTGTTGCCTTGGTACTCCATGGGTGGGATTCCTTTGTAGTTCTTGAGAAAGCGGTGTCGTTTCTCTTGGAATTTTCATTATTTGTTCTTCGTTTCACCACGTACGGTTTCTATTTCTTCAAGATTTTGAATGGTTTAGAAGGACTCGAACGGCCATGCTTTTTGCTTAGAGTAATAGGATTGAGAGTAATGTAAATGAACTCGTGATTGTGTGAATTAAAGTAATGTCATGAGTAGATATTTTAACAGCACTTAATGCAACCACAGGGGAATACAAATCCTTTAGTATTTATGGTTTTCTGTTTGTATAGAAGACCTAGAAATGTAGATTCCCCGCAGTGGTTTCATGAAGATAGCAGCAAAATGTAATTCAGATGCGAATAAAGTTTATAAAAATTCTTTCTATAGTAAAGATGGCATATGATACCAATGCCAATAGTCATGACAAGCCTTGGATAGTTATTAATACACCTGTATTTATTTCTCAATAATGTTAATCTCAACAGTTTCCTCATATTGAGTATACCATAGCATGAAAGTTACAGAACTAGGCATGGAGAACCACATTAGACCAGAATTATTGATGTACTACAATTTGGAAACATTCCAATGACGTAAGCAGCAAGTTGGCACAAAATGATTGGCACAGAGTAATGAATGATAAATAAGTGGAATAGAGGAAAAGGAATTCTCTGTAAAGGGAATGCCATATCAGAGTAGTTAAGGCAGTTGTTGGTCATTATGAATGTTCTTGAAAGAATTTATGCAAGATTTTTAAACATTGTTTATAAATAAACTATGTATTTTGGGAGTATGAGAGATTGGATTGATTTTTTTTTTTTTTTTTTTTTTTTTTTTTTTTTCTTTGAAAGCTTAGATGCTTCAAGAATATGAAACAAGTTCACAATATATATACACACTGTGGCAATTTTTCAAGTAAGATTGCATGAATTCTGGCGATGGCCATCTGACCTATTTTCAATAGAATTTGAGCTTAAACTGGTTCCTTGTATGATGACAAGCTCTTCTGTTACATCTAATTGTGTTTTAAGTGTTATTTTAGTTTTTTCCCCATCTTTATTCAGTCCTGTTCTTTAGGTGTATTGCTGTGTATTATATCCTACAATTCAAAATTTCTTTTAATTTTCAGAAGTTTAATAAGGCAGCTGAGCAGGTCAAGAACCTGCAGCAGCAGCCAACGGACGACGAACTCAAGGAAATCTACTCTCTCTTCAAGCAGGCAACAGTTGGAGATATTAACACAGGCAAGTTATTCTTCAGAAAAAAAACTGGGTTGAACTAAAATTTCAAGATATTGAAATTATTTTTTAACTTATTATTATTTATTTATTTATTTTAGTCATATTATTATTTATTTATTTATTTTAGTCAAATTACAATCCTTTCTCATGTTTTCTTTCCCTCCGTACATTGTCTCCTGTAATAGAAAAGGCACAGTTTCTATTTAGAGATCTGTCTTAAAGATAAGTGTCTGATCACAAGATCATTTATATCTGAGTGGTAAAATGTTCCATCTTTACTAATCTCTTTCAGTGTCAGATCTGATAACAGTTTCAACAAAGGGTTATTTGTGATAAGGCTTGAAAATGTCATGCTAGAAATTTGTCTTTGAATGTACAGAGGTGATAATTGAGAAATGAGTTTCAGAATGTTAAAATGGGAATTAAATGAACTCGAGTTTCACATTGTTACTATGATGGGATGGAAATTACGATCTTGCTTTGTTAATCACAAATTAATCACAATTTTGCATAATTGAAGGCAAAATACTAGTGCAGTGAGATGCCATATCTTGTTGGTACAAAGATAAGGTTGTTAATGTGAAGTTTATTATTATTTAGAAGGTTTATGATTTACAAACAGGAAATGATAATTATTTAACCTTTTATAACATTAAATACTTAGAGGCAGAGTAACAAGTTGGGAAAAGAGGATTTGTAAGGTGTAGTAACATTAGCTTATCAAAATTATCATGTGATATTAAGTCCAGCATTGCTTATCAGTCCTCTTGAGTAAATTCTGATAATTCAGCCACCAAGGTGATAGATATTGAGGGTTAAGATAATACGATGTATGAGTCATTCACCATGTGACTATTTCTAAATCATATATGCGTTCATTTTACGATTTTTCTTTAATGTGTTATTTAAGTGGAACATATCAACATTGAACTTGAAATGTAAATTCTATTTTGGACCCCAAAGTGAAACTTGTCCTTTTTTTTCCTTTCAGAGAGGCCAGGCATGTTGGACTTCAAAGGAAAGGCGAAGTGGGATGCCTGGAGCAGTAAGAAGGGCATGTCCAAGGAGGCGGCCATGGAGGCGTATGTGGCAAAGGCTGAACAGCTGATCAGTACCTATGGCCTTAAGGCATAAACATATCATATTGTGTGTAACCAGTGGATGTTTGCATTACATCAGTATCTTTTTTTCTTTTTCTTTTTCACGAAATGATTTGTAATTAATATTGGTATCACTCGCCTTCCTTTCCTGTTACAATTTCTGATGCAGGTTTATTTACAAAAAAAAAAAAAAAAATGTTCTAATACTCAGCATGTCTTAGTGGATTTGTATTTTGATACCAGTGAGAATAAAAAGGCAGATCTATATGTTGTATGATTACCAAAAGTATAATTTTATTTTTATGATTTTTAGCTTAGGTAGAGATCTTCTCAAAGGTATAAAGAGGCAGTGAATTCAATGAACTGACACCACTGTATTAAATATCTGGTTTTAAGAGGAGAGGTATTGCTATTATTTTTCAATAATATAAGTATCTTTAAACCATTCCAATACCATTCTATTCACAAACATGACTCGTTTCTCATCCACACAACCTTGTTTTGTAGTAAGCTAATAACAAAAGATGATCTTAATGCAATTCATTAACTTGCAAATCTTTGTCTCTGCAAGTTTGATAGGGTAATGGTGAAATTCAAAAAATTCATATACATTCATCTTTTATTTCTACAACTTACTGAATACAGACTGAGAATTTTTTGATGTTGGCTATTATTCTTTTCTTCTAGAGATTGTAACAACCAATTGTACCATCTGACAAACAAATAACAAAGCCATACTATTGGGATATTCAAAGTAACAAAAATTCAAGTACATTATATAAAATGGACTATCTCTTCAGCCCCATCCACATGATCGAGCACTGACTAACAGGCATATGCTTAATACCCATTGTTCAGGCAAACCAAAAATGCCCATACCCATGGCCGAGCAAAAATCACCAGATAAGGCCGTTTGCCTGATAGTATAACTGCTACTGGGTATGGATGGACAACCTTGTCAGACACCAGCACTCTTCTGTGTATGAAGAATATTTTTTCAGTAAATGGGGGAAGTCTGCTGGGCACTTTGATCATGTGGACAAGGCCTTGTACAGAAAAGTAAAGAGGAAAAAAAAATTCCATAGATGGCCAGCTATTCCTTCTCACTGACCTGTTGATAAACAAGTATTGTTTTCCCATCTTTCGTATAATAAAATTATTTAACATATTTTCCCAAAACTCTGGATACTGACATACAATAGATCAAACCTGGGTTTACTCTTGATAACTCTCAATATAAGGTAGAATTTTTATACAGTGCATAAGAACTACAACAAAGATGGTACAAATACATCAGGCCTGTCACTACATCACATCCTATTTCTACAGTACAAAAAATTCAGTAGTATAGTCTGTGTATTTAGGCTGATACAAGGTTTTAGGATGAAATATCTATTATGAACATGGGAGATCACTAAACTGATTTACTTTTGAAAGGTGCATTAATATGAGATGTGTATGTGGAGAAAAATGAGCTTTCTAAAGGCACATCCAGAGGAGTGGGCATAAGCTGCAGTCACACTATTGGCTAAACGACTGATTCCACTCGCAAATCGGCGGTTTCGCCAGTAGTTTGCCTACCTCAGACACCCCTTCTTAGTTCATGCCCACTGATTAGGCCCCCTTGTCTGGACATGCCTTGATACAAATACAATTTAAATATCCAATTGCAGAACATACGACATTACTGAGCCCTACATGAAATTTCATGCGTTCATTGTGTTTATATGCTTGAACATCAGGGTGAGTTTGCCTAGTCAATCTGCGTGAAGAACAGTTTTACAGACTCTATTCCTTTGGTACATTTTAGAGGAGTTTTAATCTATACTTTAAGCACAAACAATCTAATGATCAAGTTCAAATGATATATATCTTTTCAGTGAAACGACATTTAGTTTGCACAGTTTAGCAACGCAAACATTGTTTAAAGGCACAGATTTTTAAAACAAAAACAAATAGAAAGTTATTCTACAAGCTAGCTACTTAAGAAGGAAGATAGACACAAGGAAGTGTTTTTTTTTTTTTGGTGGTGTGTTAGCCTTGTTTTTATTTATTCATTCATTCTATTTTTATGCTGTAAATGACACAAATACAGCCTTAAAATCCTAACTTTACACTATACACTTGCAGTGAAATTTCCTAACATTTGAGCATACAGAAGTGCAGAATGTACAACTTTTTTTTTCTGTGCTAATATTTCTCTAACAATGAAGAAAAACTAAACTATTTTGAGAGGCACATCAAGTTTAGCAGCTTCCTAAATGGGAACATTTGTGAAAGGAAGTAATTTACTCTAATTGTTATCTTCTGTTTTGGCACACTGCTGGCAAGAAGTTACTTATATTTGTTTATTCATCCTAACTAATTCTTTGAATATGATAATGATAATTATGAATAAAATTAATTATAAGAGTAATAACTAAATGAAACACATTACAATAATACCAATTACATTATACTGGTTATAACAAGAAAATCAGGCCACTGAAATATATTTAATAATTGTTCATAATGTAAACAATAAAACTAAATATTTACAAACGACAGTAATGCATAATATACAATATTTATTTCCAGAACTGCAGTTCTACACCACTTAGGGGAAGACTGTAGAGAGATGTATAGACATGAATATTCCTCCTGGATATACCTAGTTAGTACAATACAGAGTAATAAAAGAGAAAGATAAGACAATAAGCAACAAAAGAACATAGTAAAGAAAAATAACTAAAGACTAATGAAAATAAAGAAACAGAAAAAACAGAAAAATTAAAAACCTAAAAGAAAATAGTTTAGCACAACAGCTGAAAAAGGATGCAGCAGTCCACTGTGATAAAGTTCAACATGAAGTAATTAAACTCATTGAGCCGTGGTTCTATAATGTTACAGTGGAAGATGAACCATCAAGGTGCGGCAGCCGTCTGACTCGCACCCCATCACTGTGGTTATGGGAAGGATGTAATGACTCTCATTCTACAATTTGCTTTTTCTCTTTAATAATAAATGCTAACTCTACCTCCTACTTTATGGCTTTTATTTAGTTTGTGACTATATATATAAGTGACTCCATGTATAGCTATTTCCATCAGTAACTGATAGATTATATGAGTAATTGAACACTGTCTGACATTTGAACTGAGCTACTGCAATGCAACTACTTCTGTAGACTACCGAAGTTTGTTTACAATATAATTTTTCAGTTTCTCAACGACTAAAATGACTTCATGAATTACATCATACATACAGGTATATGAGATGTTAGATGTGCAAGATGATAGACTGTTTACTCATACCTAAATAAATCATTCACAAATTCAGCTCTATTGACATTTTAATTGTTACTGAAAAAAATGCCAAACCTTAGCCAAGTAACTTACGGGAAAACATTAAAATCAACATCAATAACAAAAATAAAATAAAGTAGAATAGAAATGAGAAACAAGAAAATATTTGTATAATTTATTTTTACAGAGTTAAAACAAAAAATAAAACCACAGAAATAAGGTCCACATCTGTGTACACTAAATTTCACGCCTGAGATGATATAAAGGGAAACATCCACGTGGAAGTGAAAGTGTAAATGGTACATTCAAAATGCCATTACAGACTTTCACGAAATGTACAAAGAAACATTAAGAAAAAGGACAGAAGGATATGAATATCCTAGTCTTCATATCCTATATAATATCTAATACATCCTCATGTCAATCACAATTTTTATAGCAGCTGCATAGAAAACACTAATGTGCTGTTAAAATGGCAGAAAATAAGGAACATTACCTGATTGTACAGTGGGTTTTTCCTCTCAACCCTTACTGATAAAATTAAATATTCATACAACTTTTGCAAGGAGAATGTGAGTGCATTAGATACCATTTAAGTAAATCACTCTAAGGTCATCAGGGCAGTTGAACTTTAAAGGTCATAATTAGAAATCAACAAACATGAGCTTATCACTGCTGGCTCTTTCAGTACATTGCTATACTCTGCTTGATAATGCTGGTTGAATGAAGAGACATAATAGGTGACAAAATATCTTATTATCTTAGGGCATTTTGAAGCTTTCTTTATGTATACCTCCTACCCTCCCATCCCTTGCTCATTGTTGCCATGGATGGGCTTAGGAGGTAGAGACTGAGGCCCAATGTAAGGATCACCAATGCCTTGGACCTTAGCCCTCAACTCAACTAATTTTGGAGTGTCTTTTCCTCTCCCTCTTTCCTTTTCCTTCTCTTCTTCATTCCCTTCTTCTGTCCACTTATCCAAATCACAAACTCATATTTACCCTTTTTGCCACAATACCTTGCTATAATGCTGTGTAACCTTTGGTGTATGGTACATTTGTTTTTGACCATTGACCATTCTGGAAATCCACAAACATTGCCTTACTGAACTGAAACCTTTACCTGAGGACTTTTCCCCCAAGCCCCACCCTACTGCAATATTTTGTAGATGCCAATAATGACCTTAGATGTTGACATGGCAAAAAATTTTCAATAAATAATTAAAACAAATATGTAAACATCTAGGTAATACTCACGCTTATGTAATTCTACCGTGCATTATATTGGAGTAGTACAATCTGTTATATAATCTTCATTCATCATAATCAATAAATCAATTATTCTGTAATTTTTTTTAGGTCTTCAGCTCAGCTTGTAGCCAATGGCCATATAAGGGCATGTGCGTCCAAAGGCTTCCTCAGAACAGTTGCCCAAAAGGTGTATTTACAAAAGGTTTTGTTAGTCTAAATCTTCATCTGTAACATGAGGATAGATATGTTTGTATTTATACACTACAAACTCATGACTGCACTGCATTAAAATGAACATATCAAAGTTTATGATACGAAGGAAAGCTTTCAATAACAAATGATTTGAGAAATTCATTTTCAGGCACTTGGTCTGAGAACACAGTAGGATATATATGCCCTCATATGGCCATTATTTTTTTTAACAACAGTATGAACAGGGCAAAGTGTTTTGTTATGAAAAATCAAAACAGTTTTCTTGTGTATTATTTCTGACAAAAACCTTTTCCTGTTGTTCCCAACCATTTCCCATACTACTAGCTACAAATCTAAATGCAGATATTGTACACATACTTGGGTCATTCATATAAATCTAAAGGAAAGATAATCCTTCAGAGACTGATCGTCTAGAATACTAACATATGTTTCATAATTTGAATTGTGTACCTCATCATTAGCATTTGTTTCAATACTTTTAAACAGCACTGCTATATTTCATTACTATTCCAGTATTTTCAATTAACTTTCCCACAGAAGATAGCAATAAAATTTAGAAATGTTGTCTGGAGTAATCTGTAATTCTTAAGATCAAAGTACAAATCTGAAATATGGACGTTATGAAAATTTCTCTAAGTAATTCAAACACAATCTATATGTGTAGAGAATATCTTCCACTTAAGTAAATTTATTTAACTATTTTAAAAAATCAACCACATATATTTCTTTTCCCACTCAACTACAGAATTTACAATATATCAATGATTTCAGCAGTGTGAACCACAAAGTTAAAATTCATCATATCTATAAAGCTATTGCCTAAACAAAATAATGCAAATGCAGGGAATGCAGCATTAACATTTCCAGAAACTGAAGAAAAAAAATCATTACCAAACTACATGAAAGTAAATGCGTTACAGTTTCACATGCAACATAATACTGTTATGGCTATCACAATCAGTAGGACTTTAAGGAAATATTACATTGTATTATAGATATGTCATAACAAAATTTTTGTTTCAAAGTATATTTAAACAAGAAATGTAAGCTACAATAAATTCATATCTATATCACAAATGGCAGTCTCGTTAACTTGTTTTCTTACTATTACCTATATCACATAAAGAAATAAACAAATTAAAGTTTTCTTTGTGATCTTTATGTCTCTTTGCAAGCAACAACCAGCAGCAAAATAAATAAGATAAATATAATACCGTTATTCATGGAATTTTATCATCAGATTTTGCCCTAGTCCTTTCCTTTTTCTTTTATGAGCTAACATCTATTCTTAAGAATACTTCATTCACTATTTCAATAATGATCCTCTACTATCAAATTTAAGGAATATGTCATTCACCATTATCCTTCTATGTAATATCTGATATGATAAAATGAGCTGTAATGGAAAACAAAAAGGAAAATATCCTATTTGTCAAATTGGTCCCAATACAACTGACTAACATGCTGTTTTAGTCTTAAAATACAAAATTACTATTGCTAAATGTCAGTTAATTTCTTTGCTTTGCCCCTTAACCTCATGAATTTCTTGAAATGCAACAATGATCAGAATTGTTGCTAGTATCATAATCATTACCACAACTGAAAAAAGGTTGCAGATTGAATTGCAGATTGTTTGAATATTCATTGTTGCCTTTGCAAACTATCATGGGTAGTAAGAATAACAATTTACCTGAAAAATAAGTGCTATTAATCTTTTAATGAAGTTATAAACAGGTAAAAACAAGCAAAAAAAAAAAAAAAGTATTAGTGTACATTTATTTGATGTAAGAGCATTTGCTGTGTATCAGAAGACAGCAATCCCCTTGTTGGCATAGTTCAAAACCTTTAGTGTGATCTTATATCAAGAGTGACTATGTTGTGTTTCACTTAGACAATTGGCACTTCTTTTGGAAAGGGTTTAGTTCAATGCTACATTATGCTAGACCATGCCTAGATTTTCACATTTAGAGTTGACTGAGAATAAGAGTGAGAATGAGAGTTGGAGAGAGAGAGAGAGAGAGAGAGAGAGAGAGAGAGAGAGAGAGAGAGAGAGAGAGAGAGAGAGAGAGAGAGAGAGAGAGAGAGAGAGAGAGAGAGAGAGAGAAAGAGACAGATACAGAATGACTAAATGAGATAAGAAACAGGAGAAAATGTGATTGTTAGCAGCTGGGAATTCTTTCCGCTCCTAATAGAGATTAATACAATATTCTAAGCAAACCTAAGCACTGAGCAGACCAGGCCCAAGCAAAGCTTAAAACGATGAGAAAAAAGAAGGAAAGAAAGAGAGAAAAAAAAAAAATGAATAAGATCATCCTGAAGAAGAAGAAGAAGAAGAAGAAGAAGAAGAAGAAGAAGAAAAAAAAAAAAGAAAAAAAAAAAAAAAAAAAAAAAAAAAAAAAAAAAAAATCTGTTCAGTAAAGTATTATAATATTTTGCCACATTCTTTGTGGATGAAAATGCAGTCCACTATAACAGATGGAAGAAGGAGAGAGGAAAAGAAAAGTGAGAACAATCATAAAAAACATTGATATATTTTATTGATAAGAGCATTTTAACTGAAACATCAATAGAATCACATAAGCAACATGGAGTCATACTAATAAGGAAAACAAAGCATTAGTAATCAAGAAAAATATTTTCTTTAACAATAGTTTTATGGAGTAGTCTCCTGCTAATCCACAGTAATTCACATATAATGCATATATTTCTTTTAACAAAATATATTCAAATTTTAAACATACTGTATATTTCAATGAAATTACTGCAACAATTGTACTAAATGTGTACTATTCACTTATATATTACCAGTAATGTTGAACATATTCTGAAACACACTGAAAAGGTATAACTTTACTTAACTTGCTTGTCTATTATACAAGACCCATTGTTGATATCAAGTTATTTTTTTGAAAACACATTTTGGTGGTGATGAAGTGGCAAAAACTGTGAACTTACATTTTCAGTGACAAACTCCTTCATCTTCTCCATTCAGATTCAGTCTCCCTTATGATAGTTTCTTTTTATTTGAACCAGACTATCTCTCACTGACATCCCTAATGTCATAATGCCCAGTGATTGTACACTGGAATGTACCAAATAGTCAGTCCACAAAGTATCCATAAACAATGAAAACTATTCAGTGGTGCTTGATTAATCTTTAATGAAAATTGTGTGGACCCTCCTCATGCAGATGAAACAGGGGAACTTTTGTTTATGGAAAGTATGAATTATAAATATGCTTCGAGTAAATTTATCATATTTTCTTTATCACCATCAAAATTCATCTCTATTTCTATTTCAAATCCAAGACAAATGTGATTCTAATAAACTATACATTATTAACTTTAAAATATGGTTGCATTTATCTAAATCTAATTTAATTTTACCACGTTCCAAAGGGTGGAGTTTAGGGATAGTGGTAAAAAAATGAATATCTACAATAAAAAAAAAAAAATTAGAGGTGGAAAAATACTCATATCTTTAAAAGTTATGATGAACAAGCAGCTTTTACCATGCTGAATAAGTCACTACATAATGCCAGATTATGTCTTCTTACATAATATTTCACAAGCACAATCTAAATAAAAATGGATCATGGATAAATTTCTAGACACTATATCTTTGGTAGATAAATATTCTCATACTTTGTGATAATACATACAGATTCCAAACCTTAAGCTGACTATATTCTAAAAGAAACTTCTTGAAACTACATGTTTTGCATTACTGGATTCCATTTCCAATGCTCTATAAAATTAGTTCCATAACATGAGTACATAGTCAGCTACTTAGGCAACATATTAGTAAATTCAATGTGAATTTTATTTCCTACAGTTTCTCTTTTTGAAGCATTAATATGTGATGATTTCATTTCAGTTTTATGATAATTTGAGCACTGCTTACTATAGATGTGCCAACAGTATTAGGTATATAGTAGTTTTTTGTGTTTTGGTACAGGTACTGACATGGTAAAAATACTGCTTTTTCATTTTTACTTTTCTGTTTGCTTTTATTACATGACTCAAGACAATTTCATGTTGGTAGTTGATATAGATACTAGAATGTCAAAACTACCAGGGTACTGATTCTCAAGCTAAATAATCTGGTGGATACTATATAAAAGGCCACAAATACATATAGTTCTTGGGTTCAAATAATACATGACTTTCAAATTCATGAATTACTTGTATCTAGCTTCCCTGTTTCTGAAGTGCATGTGAATGTAGTTTTATTCTTAATAATCACAGATAAATTATTAATAAAAATCAAAATAGTTGTATTGATACTGTTATCTAAGCATCATTATCCATTGGTTAGTATCAGAATATCAGAGTATCAGTTGAAAAGTGGGCACTAGAGCCAGTATTGGTATTGGCATATCTCTTCTAAATACATTAAATTAACCCACTGATGCCAGGGTGACATGGCATATGTTTTATGCCCACTGTGATTTTATTTTATCAATTTTTTTTTACACATAGATGTCACCCAACCTGTTTATTGCTAATAGCATTATTAACTGAATTGTCATAATCATGACATCCATAATAATAATAACAGCACTGACATCAATAGCATTAGGAAAAACTTTTCTGAAAAAAACTGAAGGAAAAGGGAATTCAGGTGAGGTTACATAGGACATACATCTTGACTCTGTGATGGCTTAGCAATTGTAGAACCTTCTGTGTGCAAACAAAATTCACAAAACAAAACTACAGTGGACAGTACACGTACCTGGTACCAATAAGTTAACCCACTGGTGCTAGGTACATGGAAAGCCATTGTATTTTTGCTCTGTTTTGTTTTGTTTACTTTGAGATAACATCAAAAAAACACTCAGGAGTAAATTACCAGGCCAACATGATCTTGCCTATTAATCCCATTCCTTGAGTTCTCATGAAAAGTTTATATTTCTAATACTATCATAATTGTTCTTAACATTAATATGATCATTACCATCATCATTATCATTATAATATGAATTGTAATAATAGTAATAAAGTTACAATCTTCTTTCTCAAAATTCAAGGAATGGCATTCATGGGTAAGGACAGGTAGGTTTAGTAACTAACTTCTAAGTGAACATGCCCTTGTAGAAGTCACGTCCATGCAAACAGAATTAGTAAAACAAAATCACAGTAGACAGTAAGTTAACTTGTTTGTGAATTATGATGAATAAGGTAAAAATAACAGAGAACTCTTTTCCAAAACTTTAACACTGTAGACTACTTCTTACCTTGAATCTTTTTGACAGGACAATGGGGTTGTTTTGGTATATATTGCAATAAAACTAAAGTAATTTTCTCTTATATATTAGCAGCTGATAAAAAGAGTCTAACAAAACATAAAATGGGGGGAAAAATCACCATGCTAACTCATGCAAGATGATTATTTACCAATATCCCCTGAACCTGAAAACCTATCTGCAGGTACATTAATTAATTGTGATTATTACAGCACTGTTTAGGGTCTAGACACAATATCTAATTTATGTGTTTTAATTTAAAATAGGAAAAGTTAACAGATACTACAAATACAAATATTTGAAAATATTCTTTTACAAATTTTTGTGTGTATGTTTTGTGAAATATTTACACAGAAAATCTTTTGACAAACAATGACAAATAAAACTGATAAATATATAAATAAATACATTAGAATAAAAAGAAACAAAGGAAAGGAAAAATAATAATATTCCTTAACTTTAATCATTACCTCTTAAGAATCTTTAATTCTTAAGAATTGCTATTCCTCGTTAATCTGTAACCTCAATGTTGCCTTTATATTACTGATATATATATATATATTAGGAATTATTTAAGTAAAATATTCTCACAGTCCAAGATCAACACCGCCTTTGGCATCACATTATTCATTATACACTAAGTACAATACTTTGACAATCCATCAATGTTCATAGCAAGGAAAGCAGAACCTTGACTTTTATTTTATATATCTTCTGTAACCGAAAATAAAAACTTGATGAGAAGTGATAAATGATTCCAGCTCATATCAACTGTTAAATCAGCATGTACATAAAAGGATAAACTGTGGTGCATTTAATATTGTAAATTTTGTTATGTGCCTTAACTCGTATACATGAGACATGTCTGGATAATCTAGGAACTTCATCTTTTTGATATATGGTCCTGTATTTTGCTTTTCATCTGCACTGCCTAATGCCTATTTCATCAAGTGTGACGTATAATAATCCAATGCTGGTTGCCATACTGAATCAGTATAAATATCGTATATAGATTAAAGAATGTAGATTCAGGATTCTTGCCTAAACAAAATACATTATTCCTTAAGTTAATTAAATAAGTATCTAATAAATCTCATTACATATGCTGATTTCACCTTTGTTACCATCCACTTATTTCTTGAATCACAATACTTATCCAAAAATAACTTTTGGAAGTCATATCAACATCTGGCTCTTGCTCACTACATTCTGTAGTCTTCCTTCCATAAGATAATATACGACAACAAAATTTTCTGTCTGGAGGCAAGTGGTTTAATGTATATAATAAATACATTTCCTTATAAAAAAGAAATATTTCTAAGAGTAAAATGTGATTTGTTATTTTTCCTTATGAGCTACAAAATTACATTTTTGACTAGCTACAAGTTACTGGTAAATATATGATAAGATTTATAAGAGATACTTTTTAAGCTAACATCATGGGCACTTTTAATATACATATACAGCTTTGGTATTTTAACACTTCAGTTTCATACAGACATCTTATCTACTAAACTACATTTCCACTTCTAAACAAGGAGTTAAAAATGAGAGGAGAGGAGAAGGGAAAATGCAACGGTTGCACAAATCTCACTGCCAATCCATGCATTTCTAAGCAGAAGTCAAATTCACTTTCACATCAGATGAAGCCCCAGAAATCATCTCTCATCTAAAAGACTGTAACCATAATAGCAAAAATACTAACAAAATAGAATACAAAATCTGAAGCCTGTGTAGCAGACATACACAGACACACACACAAAATACTCTCACTAGACCAAGCTTGGTTCTTGTCTACCTGTGTAGGAGTGTGCGGCGTAGTGCTTCTCCAACACGAAGTGACACCCTCACCCGCTTTATACCACAGTGCCGGGACGAGGGACTGTTGGGTGTCATATGGCTTTCATGTCTTCTGGGTCTGATCCCTTCGCCCTGTAGATTGACAAAGGGTAAAAAAAAAAAAAAGAAAGATAAACAAATAAATAAAGAAAAAAGAAAGAAAAAAAATTTAATATATTTTAACTGGAGAGATTGCAGTATAAACATATTTAACTCATGATATTCTCTTTTTTTTTTTTATTCCAAGGGACAAACACAAAATGAATATCAAATATATATAAACTTGAATGAAGTATAGAGAGGAAGAGAGAGAAAGGGAGAAAGGGGAGGAGGAGGAGGAGGAGGAGGAGGAGGAGGAGGAGGAGGAGGAGGAGGAGGAGGAGGAGGAGGAAGAAGAAGAAGAAGAAGAAAAAAAAATCCACATCACATCAAAGAAAAATACACAGCCTTACCTGTTCGATGACAATGTCGTGCTCCGAGTCTGAAGTGGACATGTAGCGATGCGTGCCCTGAGAGCCGGAGTGGGCATGGGGGGCAATTAGGCGCGTGTGCTCGTCTCCCCCGTTACTCCCCCCCACTGCAGTGGCTCCCCCTGGCCATCCCCCCCCTCGTGAAGTTAGGCGCCGCTTCATGCCTTCACCTTTGGGGATTTACAGAGTTTGTTGAATAAAATAAACCAATAAATAAGTAAATAAATTGGTGTATATGTTTGCTTTGCTTGATCTTTATACCAATATTTGATTCTGTCACCCTTCTTTTCATATATATTACACTATCCAACAATTCTACCAAAGAGAGAAAAGCAAAGAAAAGAAATAATGAGAATAAGCATAGGAAAATT
>NC_051395.1:50144286-50148763 GCF_015228065.2 Penaeus monodon | reverse complement strand
TTTGTATAGAACGCGGATATATTATTGAAAAATAATCCCACTTTACCAGCTATTTCAAGTTATTTACCATGCTTAAACCAACAGATTATGGTACCTGATTATCAATTCATTATATTAACATTGCATTTGCATGTGAGGGGTAACTTTTTCTTTCCTTGGAAATAAATAGGCACCTTTACCTAATATTTCTTCAAGGTCCTACTTATCTATATTACTGGATTTGACCCAATGGCCATAAATGACATGAGTACATGACATATTTACTGTATTTTTATCCTATTAATTGTGTCTAGTGCTTGGTCACAAAGTCATTTACTAGTCCTACCAATTTCACCTGATCACCTAATTTCCTTGATTTTCAGAGGATTCTCTTATCATCATTTTACAATTTTACTGTTATCCTAATGTCAATAATAATAATAATAATAATAATAATAATAATAATAATAATAATAACAATATCGATATTAACAGCATTATACACAAAAAATTTCACACAAGTTAAAGAAATAGCTTTTATATTTTTTCATAGACTGAAATTTTGGCTTTATTAGCCTATAAGAAGGTCGCTCACTAATATCAAGTTTTGTGGTTTCATAAGCATGTTTATGTGTATACTTGAAAGAATTAACGCATCTTTAGAGTGCAGACTGAGGAAAAGTATCATGAATTAAAAAACAGTAACCATCTCACTGTCGCTAAAATTTCCTATAACTTCACTCCAATTAACATTTATAAATTTTCTTTTTCATTATAGACTACATTTTAAAATCATTATGTTCTTTCTTTATATCTGATTTTGTCAATCATACGCTAAGCTCCGAGTATAGCAGTAGAACTGCCAAGAAACAATTGAAGGGTTAATATTAATAGTAATGCCATGACTAAACTATGTCTATCTATAATAGCAAGCATCTTCAGTTAATGTCAAATCAGTGTATTAGCTAAAAAATAATAATAAAAAAAAAAATAATACTGCCACTACCTTAACTGGAGAGTTCAGCTAAAACCAAAGGAACTGCACAGAAAGTGAGAACAAGGTATCACACATTCTAACTACATACAATTACTACTCAATCATAACAAAAGATGCCATAGTCTGCTGTTAATTAATGTACGGTAATGAGTTCCCAAGAGAATAAAAATAATAATTAGAGAGCATTTTGCACTTGAAAAAAAGATTTGGAATACTAAAAACAGAGAGAGACGGCAAAAAAACATTTTAATACCACGCAAAGCTGACACACGATGACAAGAACACGAAAGAATGCCAATGAAAGACGCTAATCTTGGGGGTAACCAACACACTTTATTTCTGCTTCTGTCTTTATATCTTCGGCCACTGTTCCAACATATTTTCATGGTCTGCGTCTGTTATAGTACTCTCTGGATGTGGAGTAGCCTGCAGACCGAGCAGGCAAATAGATACGAGATAAAGTTCCTATCTCGCTGTGCCAGGGCAATGGGTGCGGCCGCTGCATCTACTCTCGCTCAATAAATGCCTTGTGACGTAACAATACACAGTAATTACACGTGCACGATGGCCCACGCTCAGTACTCACACAGTCCTGGTGCCGAGGGCATGTTTGTGCCCAGCGGCGAGGCGAGGGGTGCCCAATGCCAAGGAGAGAGGCGGGGACACGTCCTCCTCCAGCTGAGATTTGTTTACAGTCGACGAGCACGTGAGGCGCCGCGTCGCCCTCTGCGGCCGCCGCCCCTGATCACCTGCCGCCCCTCGCCCGCCGGGTACCTGTGGGACTCGGGCACGGCACTCTGGCCTCTGGTGGGAGGCACTCAGCGCTCTGCTAGGGCCGGGGGTTGAACTCGGGCGCACTCGTTAGCCTGCGAGATAATTGGAAACAGGACAGGCCGTCGGGCGGTCGGCGGTCGCTCGTTCACGCGTCGCGTGGTTGCTTCCCGATACCTATGCCCGTTCATTTACATATTTATAATAGTTCTTTGTGTGTCACTGTACCTCCGTTTCGTAAGCATGTGAACACACCTCGCAGCACGTAACTTTTCCTAGACCATCTTATCATCCTACGTTAGTACCCGTAATCTTATACATGTGTAACCCTATATCGCAGGCGACATGCGACACCCTCGGTTCATTTCAGGTCACACCAGGGCTCAGCTGTACGGCCCTTTAAAACAATATATCATCAAAACCAGGGAATATGATTCGGTGTGGAATTTCCTTAACATTTTGTCCGAATACTGCTGGACATATAAAGTATCTCCCCTTGTATTTGACTTCCATAGGTAGAAGTAAAATTCAAAATGTATTATGTTGTTTGGCAGTCTACATGTGGAAAAGCTTACAGAATAACAATGAAAAATCAAACAAACTGAAAGGGATACCATATAAGAATACAGGACAGTAAAATAAATCAATAAAATAATCATACATATACACGTGTACACACACACACACACACACACACAGGCACATGTATTTTATATATAAAATTTTAATATATATATAAAATATTTTAATATATATATATTATATATATATATATATATATATGAATATATAATATATGTATATATATATAATATTATATATATATATATATATATATATATTATATAATATATATTATATATATATATATATATATATATATAATATATATATATATAGAGAGAGAGAGAGGGGAGAGAGAGAGAGAGAGAGAGAAGAGAGAGAGAGATCCCTATATGTGTTTGTGTTGCTGTATACAGGTATTGTGTGTGTGTGTGTGTTTTCTGTGTTAATAGCCATATATGTGAGTATATGCATGCATACCCACACACAAACACACACACACACACACATTATATAAATATATATATTATATATATATATATATTATATATATATATATATATATATATATATATGCACACACACACATACACACACACACAACACACACCACACACCACACACACACACACACCACACACACACACACACACACACACCATATAAAATATATATATATATATATATATATATATATATATATAAAATATATTATATATATATATATGTTTTGGTGTGGTGTGTTGTGTGTGTGTGTGTGTAAACATATATAAAATTGTGTATACATATGTATATACACACATATATGTATATGTATATATGTATTATAATTATTATATATATTTACATTTATATATATATATTATATATTTTATATAATATATATATATATATATATATATATACATTATATATATATAATATATATTATATATATATATATAATATGTGTGTGGTGCGTGTGTGTGTGTGGGGTGTGTGTGTGTGTGGTGTGTGTTGTGGGGTTTTTGTGTGTGTGTTGTGTGTGTGTATTGTGTGTGTGTATATAATATATATGTATGTATATGGCTCTGGACTAGAACCCGAAGTGAGCCCAAAACCGTGGCTCTCAGTCGCTTAGTCATGACAGATTTTGAGAGAACAGTAATTAATGCCTTCTTTTTCCCTAAAGTTTGATGTCATAGCTGTTTTCCCATGTTGGCCATCAGTATGGAGAAGAACCGAGTGACTGGGCCTGGCGCAAGTACGGGGAAGATCCTGCATTTAACCTGCGCGTCCTGCGGTGGTTGTTCGCCTTTACAGTTCTCCTACCTGCCCAGGGGCACGAGCACGTGCCCATGATTATTTCAGATGAAGGAAGAAACGCCACTTCCCGCCATAATTCCCTGCGCACCCTAATCTGATTCGTAAAAGGAAAAGTACAAAATATCCATAAAAATGGAGCACTATCTCACAGGGGGAAATACAACCGATCATAAAGCTGAAATTCATTGGAAAGCTAGATGACGGTGCTATTGTTGGGGTGCAAGTCTTGGACTCTGTAGCCAGTGATGGCCATCAACATTATGCCGAGAATAATATATATATATAAAATATATATATATATATTATATATATATATTTTATATAAAATATATATATATAACTTTTTTTTTTCTTCTTTTTTATAATATAATTTAATCACAATGGTAACCTCCCCTTCAACAGTTTCCTATTTCAAAAGTTATTTCAAAAGGAAAGCACTTGACGTCGAAACCCTCACGCGGGCTGTCCACGGACGGACTCGGGACCGCGGAGACCGATACCCAAGCCAAGTCGTTGGTGTCGGGTCCTCAGCCTGCAAAAAGTTCGGATTTTGCCCTGAACACTATATATATATATATATAAATAATATATATATATATATATATATATTTTAATATATATATAAAATATTGTGTGGGGTGTGTGTGTATGTTTGTGTGTGTGTGTGTTGTGTGTGTGTGTGTGTGTGTGTGTGTGTGTGTGGGGTGTGCGTGTGTGTGTGTGTTTTGTGTGCGTGTGTGTATATATATATAAAGTACATATATGTATATTATGTATATATATACATAATAAATAAATAAATAATATTATATTATAATATATATATATATATATATATATATATTATATATATATGTACAC
>NC_051395.1:50124286-50136786 GCF_015228065.2 Penaeus monodon | reverse complement strand
GCATATATGTCTATATCTTCATTATGTTTAAAATCTGTTTTTTGTTTTTCCTGCAATTTTCCCTTTATTCTTTCAATCCTACCCTGTTTTGGGCCAAGATTGGTGGCTTTAGGGGGGGGGGTTCTCTGTCTTTCCTATTACATGTGTACGAAGGGGATCAATCCAAAATTGTCGCGATTGGTTACATGAAGGTTTTGGGGTGAAAAATTCCCTTTTTTTCCAGAATTTAAATTTTTTCCCAAAACATTGAAGAAAACCTGAAAAGGTTGCAGATACTATTAATTTAATATTCATGGATTGCATTCATGTATATAGGGAGAGAAATTTGATCCCTAACTAATATGGATGATCATTGGACAATTTCCCTGATCGTGGCATCAGATCTTCAAAGACTCAGGCAAAGGCCGACAAGCAACCTATGGCTTTTGGGGGGGTTGGGGTAGTTCCATATTTACATCAAATCACCAGTGGGGTTTTTAAAATGTACCCCTTAGGGGTATTGCATTGATTTTTCTTCCTTTGTCTGGATGCTAAAGGGACGAGGCCATGGCAAGGGGGAATTTGGAATAATGCCTACACTGTGAACACTTTTTTTTTCCTAAAAAATCTTAGTTTCTATCAATTTTTAAAGGGTTTTTTCTTTAAACCCAAAAATTAATGCCGCTTGCAAGTTGTCGATCTTTGTTTTCACGTCGGCAGAAATGGACAGCTGGCAGAAAATGGACACTATTCTTTTCAGTTTGCTATTTTTTTTTTTTTTTTTTCAGAAAAAGGTAAAAAAGTTTTCCGAATCACACACTTCCGTGTGTCTGATGAAACGGATTTGATTTTGGGAAATTTTTTCAATAGGGGTGTACTTGCTAGAGGGAAAGTCCGCAACTCCATGTCACAACTTTTTTTTTTTTCAAAAATTTGGGATGTTGCTGTGACTGGGTATCCCTTTTGGGACGTCCCTTAGGAGTAGGTTAAGGGTTTTCTCAATATTCCTTCAGCAAAGATTGTTTTCTCCTCATTTGTATATGGCATATAGAGCTGAAACTCGCGGGCTTTGGGTAGACTTAGGCTCTGAGTGCCGTTTTTTGCAATCTTTTTCAGTTACCATTCATGTCTACAAATTATTTCTTGCACTGGTAAATACAACTTTTTGTCTTCTACAGGAAATACTATCTTCAGTTTGCCCTAGCTTAGTGTGTCCTTATGTAAAGATTAACTCTGTATTTTAGTTTAAATCCTTTGGTCCAGGTTTCTACTGTCATGTGATTATATTGTACAATTCTTAGTCATCACATTATGACAAAGTACAAATCTTGCAGGTTTGTTTTATTTCCCTCACATATATCTTCCACTACGATCCTATCTTTTTTTTTCAGTTTCCATGATTTCAGGGCATTTAATGTCTGTCCTGGAAGTTTAGAGTTTTACATACTCTCTTCTGCCCTTGTTATTAGTTTTCGAAGGCAGTGGTACAAAATAAAAGTATACCAGAATGTCATGTTCTATCAGATGGCAAAGTCAGATTCTTTGGTTTCGGTGTTAGGTGCCATTTCCAGTAATACGGGCAAATGCTTGAGCCACTGTTGGGGTATCTTTGGTAAGTTATTGTAGCATTCCATCCTTCCTGGTATTCTTTTCTATAGTCAGTAGTGTTGATTTATGATCTCCAAGAGGCATACCATAGTTTTTTTTCAATCTACATGGTTTTTGCTTCAGGATTTATACAATTTATATTATAATTGCTGTCTTTGGTTTTGATATATATAAGTCTCCAAAGGAATTGACACCAGTTCAGTTAGTATTGACAGTGCATAGCTTTTGTGTAGAAATAAAAAAAAGAAATAGGGTTGGCAGTGGATCAGAATTTTAAAGAATACTGCTCGGCTTTCTCTGCTGTTAAATTTATCACCAGTCAAATAGGCCTCACCCAGGGTACCTAAATTATCCAGCCATAAAGAGTTATTAAGGGTTCAGTTATTATGATTGTTCAAAAAGAAGTCATTTAGTGAGCCACTGTGGGTTAATTAACATTTACATTTTAACCCTATCCTGATGGGATTTTTTTTTGTGAATTTCAGTGCTCTCTTGTATCTATAGGCTTTTAAGGCTATAGGGGGATAAAAACCACATCTGTCAGGTTGGGGATGAGACTGTAGGCCGTCTGTCACAGATCAAAGCAAATTTAAAGTGAATTTAGATAGAACAAAATCACCAGTGTCACTTGTGCTATTCCTTTTTGTCATTGCTGGACTGATAAGTTATGTCTCATTTCAGAACGGTAATAAAAAAATACAAGTTTATGTACAATATGGACATGGTAAAGGGCCCAAAAAGGAAAATGGGGGAACTACGGGTGAAATCACGTATGTATATATGTATTTTTTTGTCTCCTTCTTTTTTTTTCATTCATTTTCTTTTTTTTCCCCTTCCCTCCATTCTTTTTAGGTTTTTCCCCAATTTGTGTCTTCATTACAATAAAAATTGTTTTGGCATTATTGACTTTTTAATATAAAATACCAATACTCATCTGTGGGATGATGTAATTTCATCATAATTACCTTTTTGGGTCCACATTGTGGCAAGAGAAAAACAGAATCCCAGTGACTTCCCAAGTTCCTAAAATACTAAACTAAAAAAGGTGACTTCAAAAGATTAAATTTTGAAGTTAATATGTGGGAAGAAGACACCAGTAAAGTGTCTAAAGGGAAAGCCTGGGAGGGGACTTTAGCCAGGGCACCATTGGAGAGGGATGAAAAGGAGCCCCTGGACACAACACGGAAAGGGGGTTGGTAAACATGGGTAATAGTAAGCGGGGGGGATACGTCAAATGAAAAGTTTCAAAGGGGAATCAGAAAAGCATTCCCTTTTTTTTTAACATTCCTTGGCTTCAAATAACTTATAGTTTATCATCTTTAATATTTTGGCTTTTGTATTTTGCATACCTTAAAAAAGTATTAACCTTAACTAATTTAAAAATTTTCATAGTTTTATAAACTATTTTTTCCATGTCTGGACGAAATTTGCAACTTCTTTTTTCCTTTCACAGGTATTCTTAAAATCAGAAGAGAGTCAAACAATGAAACTTTGACGCGAACCCAAAAAATTTTACTTTAGACCTTGAGAGAAAACACTGGAGGGGCTTCCGAGGGTTCCCCGAACCCCCTAGCGCCCCACCCCCAAAAAAAGGGCCAGGGGAACAGTACTCAAAAAGGTAAAAACTGAAGAGTGGGAAAAGGGGAAAGATATTTTTTTAGGCAAATTTTGGTCAGCCCCTTCAAAAATGACTTTTTTTTTTTTATATGGGAAAATTATAGATTATTAAATGCTATTTTTGTAATGAGCTGATCCCCCTCCCCTCCTTTTTCATTTATTATTATTATTGTTATTATTGTTTTTTTCCAGATATTTAATTTTTCTTGTATTTCTTAATAAAATGGACAAATTCTTAAAAGGAGAATAGTTAACAAAAGAAAAATCCAGATATTACAAAAATGATAAATGTTTTATCTTGACTTAATCCTATCATATTGTTAATATTTTTTTTTATTATTATAATCATTATTATTAATATTATTAACTGCATTTATCATTATGAGGCAGTTATTTTTTTATTTATTTATTATTATTGTTATTATTATTGTTATTATTTTTGTTTTATTATTGTTTTTATTATTGTTTTTTTATTTTTAAATTTTATTATTTTTATTTTATTTTTATTATTATTTTATTATTATTATTATTAATATTATTATTATATTTTATTACTTTTTATTACTTTATTATTACTATTATTTTATTGGGACCTAAAAATATAATAAAGAAATAAAAAATTAATAATATAGAAATAATATATAATAAAAAAACAATAATAAAAACCAATAAAATAACAAAATAAAAACAAAAATAAAAAAAATAAAAAACAAAAATAAAAACAAATAAAAATAAAAAAAAAAAAACTGCCCAAATGATAATGCAGTTAATAATATTAAATAAAAATGATTATAATAATAAAAAAAAAATATTAAAAATATGATAGATTAAGTCAAGATAAAACATTTATTTTTGAAAATTCGGATTTTTCTTTTTTTAAACTATTCCCCCTTTTAAGATTTTTCCTTTTATTAAAGAAAAAAAAAATTAAATATCGGAAAAAAAAATAATAAAAATAAAAATAAAAAATGAAAAAGGAGGGGAGGGGGATCAGCTCATTACAAAAATAGCCATTTTACATAATCCTATAAAGTTTCCATATAAAAAAAACAAGTCAGTTTTGAAGGGCATGACCAGAATCATAGCCTAATAAAATATCATTGCACCCTTTACCACTCTTCAGTATTTACCTTCTCTGAGTACTGTTCCCCCTTGACCGTCTTGAGGTTCAGGGTCGCTAGGGTGGCTCTCTTGGAACCCTCGGAAGCCCCTCCAGTGTCTTCTCTCAATGGTCTGAAGTGAACTGTTTGGGTCTCGCAGTCAAAGTTTTCATTGTTTGACTCTCTTCTGCATCTTAAGAATACCTGGTGCAAGGTAAAAATGAAGTTGCATAATTCTCTGCTCCAAGACATGGAAAAAAATATGTTCATAAAACTATGAATAATTTTAAGTAGTAGCTTAAGGTTAATTACTTTTTTATAGCGTTACATGCAAAATACAAAAGCCAAAATATTAAAGATGATAAACTATAAGTTATTTGAAGCCAAGGAATGTTTAACAAACATAGGGACATGCTTGTCTGACTTCCAATCTTGAATACTATACATTTTGACGTATCCCATCAGCTTACTATTACCTATGTTGCATCCAACCGCCTTACCTGTGTTGTGTCCAGGGTCTCTACTGCATCCCCTCTCCACATGGTGCCCTGGCTAATAGTCCCATCCTCATGGACTTCCTCTTGAGACACTTCACTGGTGTCTTCTTCCTCACACTCATCTAACTTCAAAGTGTCTAATCTTGTGAAGTCATCCTTTGTTAGTGTTAGTATTGTAGGAATCTCTGGAACGTCACTGGCATTTCTGTCTTCTCTTGCCACACTGCTGGATCCTAATAAAGGTAATTATGATGAAATTTACATCATCTCACACAGACTGAGTATTGGTATAGTCTTCATATTAGAAAAGTCATATAATGCAAAACAATTCTTATTAGTAATGAAGTACACAAATTGGTGAAACACCTAAGAAGATATGGAGGGAAGGGGAAGAATATGAAACTGAATGAAAAAAGAGAAGAGAGACAAAAAATACATATATACATACTGTGATCTTCATCCTGTAGTTCCTCCACTTTCCTTTTGTGGGCTCTTCTACCATGTCCACTCATTGTACATAAACTTGTATTTTTTGTTATTATCCGTTCTGAAATGAGACATAACTTATCAGTCCAGCAATGACAAAAAGGAATAGCACAAGTGACACTGGTGATTTTGTTCTATCTAAATTCACTTTAAATTTGCTTTGATCTGTGACAGACGGCCTACAGTCTCATCCCCAACCTGACAGATGTGGTTTTTATCCCCCTATAGCCTTAAAAGCCTATAGATACAAGAGAGCACTGAAATTCACAAAAAAAAATCCCATCAGGATAGGGTTAAAATGTAAATGTTAATTAACCCACAGTGGCTCACTAAATGACTTCTTTTTGAACAATCATATATAACTGAACCCTTAATAACTCTTTATGGCTGGATAATTTAGGTACCCTGGGTGAGGCCTATTTGACTGGTGATAAATTTAACAGCAGAGAAAGCCGAGCAGTATTCTTTAAAATTCTGATCCACTGCCAACCCTATTTCTTTTTTTTATTTCTACACAAAAGCTATGCACTGTCAATACTAACTGAACTGGTGTCAATTCCTTTGGAGACTTATATATATCAAAACCAAAGACAGCAATTATAATATAAATTGTATAAATCCTGAAGCAAAAACCATGTAGATTGAAAAAAAACTATGGTATGCCTCTTGGAGATCATAAATCAACACTACTGACTATAGAAAAGAATACCAGGAAGGATGGAATGCTACAATAACTTACCAAAGATACCCCAACAGTGGCTCAAGCATTTGCCCGTATTACTGGAAATGGCACCTAACACCGAAACCAAAGAATCTGACTTTGCCATCTGATAGAACATGACATTCTGGTATACTTTTATTTTGTACCACTGCCTTCGAAAACTAATAACAAGGGCAGAAGAGAGTATGTAAAACTCTAAACTTCCAGGACAGACATTAAATGCCCTGAAATCATGGAAACTGAAAAAAAAAGATAGGATCGAAGTGGAAGATATATGTGAGGGAAATAAAACAAACCTGCAAGATTTGTACTTTGTCATAATGTGATGACTAAGAATTGTACAATATAATCACATGACAGTAGAACCTGGACCCAAAGGATTTAAACTAAAATACAGAGTTAATCTTTACATAAGGACACACTAAGCTAGGGCAAACTGAAGATAGTATTTCCTGTAGAAGACAAAAAGTTGTATTTACCAGTGCAAGAAATAATTTGTAGACATGAATGGTAACTGAAAAAGATTGCAAAAAACGGCACTCAGAGCCTAAGTCTACCCAAAGCCCGCGAGTTTCAGCTCTATACTGCCATATACACTGAGGAGAAAACAATCTTTGCTGAAGGAATATTGAGAACCATTAACCTACTCCTAAGGGACTGTCCAAAGGGCATACCCAGTCACAGCAACATCAATTATTGAAAAAAAAAAAGTTGTGACATGGAGTTGCGGACTTTGCCTCTAGCAAGTACATCCCTATTGAAAAGAATTACCAAAATCAAATCCGTTTCATCATGACATCACGGATAGGCTGTGCATGAGGTGCTGAGAAAACTGTTTTACCTTTTTTCTGAAAAAAAAAAAAAAAAAATAGCAATACTGAAAAGAATAGCTGTCCCATTTTCTGCCAGCTGTCCCATTTTCTGCCGACAGTGACAACAAAGATCCTGACAACTTGCAAGCTGGCCATCCTAACATTCTTGGTTAAAGTAAGAAACTTTGCAAATTGATAGAAACATAAGAGTTATTAGGAAAACAAAGTGTTCACAGTGCTAGGCATTATCTCCAAATTTACCCACTTGCCATGGCCTCTGTGCCTTTAGCACTCCAGACAAAGGAAGAAAAACTTCCAATGCACATACTCCTAAGAGGTACATCTTGCAAACCACACTGGTGATTTGATGCTAAATATGGAACTAGCCCAAGCCCAAAGCCATATGGTTGCTTGTCGGCCTTTGCCTGAGTCGTGAAGATGCTGATGTCACACTGATCATGGTAATCTGTCCACTATGATCACTGCCATAGTTAGTTATGTGGATCATAACTTCTCTACCTATATACAGTGAATGCAATCCATGAATATTAAATTACATAGTATCTGCAACTTCTTTGCAGGTTTACTTCAATTCGTTTGGAAACAATTTAAATTCTGGAAAACTAAGGTAATTTTTCACAATACCTTCATGTAACCAATCGCGACAATTTTGGTATTGATCCTCTCGTACACATGTACATAGGAATTATGACAGAGAACCCCCCTCCCCTAAAGCCACACAATCTTGGCTCCAAAAGCAGGGTAGGATATGAAAGACATCAAGGAAATTGCAGGGAAAACAAACAACAGTATGTTAACATAATGAAGATAATAGCACACTATATTGCTGCCGCCCCCCCAACCCCTGCCCAGGAAAACAAAGAATCCTTCACGTATTCACAACTACGGACGCTCCCACACGTCAGTCGTACATTCTACCCTGCCGTGAACACGTGAACGATTCTTGGTCTTCCATTGCGTGGGTTAGGGGTGGCAGTCCCCCAGGAGGGAGGCCACAAGGGGCACAGCAATTTCCCGCAATTTTCTGGCACTTTTCGTTCCTTCCCCTGCTATTAGGGCCAGGATTATTGCTAAGGGGAAGGGGTTTAAGTTGCATAATTTCAATACATTAGAATTGTAGAGAGTGAAAGAAAGGAATCCATCAACACCAAAATCTTAGGAGTTAGGTTATGCAAAGGTATTCCGAAAAATCACCAATGTCGTTGCAACAAATGAAACTGATGTAACATTCTGTAATATCTCAATAAGAACAGATATACATTGATACTCAAGAGCTACAAAAACAGTGATAAAAGAACAAATAAGAAGACTACTGTGATGAATTTGCAACCAACTGAATCCTGAGAAAATATGAAACCTGAAATCCGCTTCCAAAACACAAGTTTTTTTTTTCTCTCTCTCTTCCTATTGGAAAGAAAATTATAAACGCTACCACTCAACACGCACTCACTTGAGGCTTCAGCTGCTTCCTGGTTCGCCTAGACGCCGTGCACCTTACTGTCAGTAACACCAACGTTAAAAGACTCACAAGAAGGCATTATTTCTCCAAAAATTTTAGTGGAAATTCGCAGAAGGAGAGAGAAAAAAAAACCTTTGTTTATGCTCCCGTATCCCTATAAACGTGAATATAAACAAAACGAAATACACCAATTGATAAAATCGTCACCAATCCACTCAACGCGCACCTTCGCGATCGGTGTTTATATGAAAACGTTCCCAAAATCCTGTGCGGGGTAATATTCCCTCCGATTCGCGGTAATTAAAAAAGTTTCCTTACCTTCAGCTTCCCTTACAAATGGACGCTACATGGACCCCGTCTTCCCCTGCCGCGCGAAAGGAGGCTTTTGCGTAAATTGCGCGGACGGCTTAACAAAGGCTCGTTTCTCATTGGCTCGGGGTAGGTGAAAAGGAGCCAATGGGGGACGAGGTGGCTCACGCGCTCTTCTCGCGCATTTTGGTTTGGAATGGGATGAGGACAGGGGTTTATGCGTTTGAATTTTATGATAATCTTTCCCTCGTCGTTTTTGTAAAGGGAATAAGGGAGGATGATAGTCATATATTTTTCTTTTTATATAAATACAACGTATTCTTATACCCTTTCTCTTAACCTGATCACAGTTTGCGTTAATCACATTTGACAGCAACGGAAAGAAATTGCAAAAAACAAATAATTGCAGAAAATTGCAAAATGAGTAATAATATGCGAAAATATTAGGTGTTTACAGATAATACTATGCATCTGTAAAAGACAAATGATTACTGCCACAGTTAAAAACCTATTAAAATTAATGCAATTACCTTCAGAAGCGTAGGAGATGGGAACACTGACCATTATCCATTCTTCATATCATTCAATAAAAAACATACTTCATAAAAAGAAATTGACACTTTTCATAAATAACATTCTCCACTTAGATTATCTGTTAACCCGCCAATTTGCTCTCTGGGAAAGTAGCGATACTATTCGAAATACCAACACCATTATCTTAGCGTTGTGGAAAATGATTATTAACATTGTTATTATCATTACCGATATAATTACTTTTTTGGGGGGGGGGGTAGGACGCCGTCAAAAGGCACCTTAGATTAATTAACATCTATTGACATCTTTGTAGGGGAGAGCGAGCTTAATTTCCAGTTGTGAAAAAGGCTGATTTAAAAATGGCATTCTAAAAGTACCGAACATGATGATGTAACTTTAAAGCCGAATTAGTTAGCCACAAAATGAAAATAATAATCGATTGCTGATTATTTGAGTTAAAGGAGGAGAGGGAGGGTTCGACAAATATCTTATGTATTTTTAAAAAGGCATTTTGACGATTCTAAAACATCCAAAATCACCAAAATAATTGGTGTAACTTATCAAATACAGTATTTTTACTTTTTTATTTTTGGCAAGGAGCAAAGTTCCATCCTCCTATTTATATAGTAATTTTGAATATACAGATAGAAAATCTTTTAATACCGAAAGATCAACATCATGGTGACTCTCAAAACACCAAAAAGCATTGATGAAATTAATGAATAAAAATGTTATGGCCTTTTAACGTAGAAAAAAAATGGGTCGCTATAATGGCTTAGAGACGACGCCCGGCCTCATTTATAAAAGGTAATTGAACACAGAGCAAATATTTTTCAATAGTCTTAAAGTAGATAATATTAACTCTCAGGAAAAAAAAAAAAAAGTTGCAACAAAAAAGGACAGACTTTGACTTCGTAAAACTTGACAAAATAAAATCTTAAAATCTGTTTTAAAACTTGACAAAATAAAATCTTAAAATCTGTTTTAACATAGCGAAGAACTGATCAGAAAAGTGGGTAAATTTGCTAATTCTAATCAGCAACATGCAAGAAACTGGTTAACTTTATCCTTATTTTCTTGTGCGTAATCATCAATAAATACAGATTGCAGAAATTGTATTAATTAGCCCATTGTATCAAACATTTTTTTTTTCTCTCTGGAGAATCCTTGAATCTGCGTAAAAAAAAAAATGTGTATTGCGCAGAGGGGTGTAATTCACGGTTTTATTCCCTAGTAAAGGAACTTAACTAACAATAGCAAAATCCTTAATTTCGAATCTGCTGTTTATAAGCCTGAAAAATATAAAATTTCTTGAGAATTAGATTTAAAAAAAAAAAGTCATAAAGGTCTAAACTTTTTTTTTTTTTCAAATTTGCAATCTCTGTCTGATCGGCAGACCATATCTTCATTATTTGTCAAAAAAAAAAAAAAAAAAAAAAAAAAATATTATATATATAATATTATTTATATATATTAATAAAAAATATATATAAATATATATATATATTAATAATATCCCATGTGATATATTGACCTGCATCTGTCAATTTAAATAATCAAATAATTGAAACTGACAGCTATGAAAATGGGCAATTTCAAAATTTACACTGTACCTTAAATCGGGAAGGAAGATAGTAGCCTAATAGTTTATTTTCTTAAGAATGATGAGAAGGTTCAGTGTCTTTAGTGAAATTTAATCCTTCATGTTTCGAATTTTACACGTGGGGCAATATATAATCCATCGAATCTTTAGAATTATAATAATGTGGGTCTGTCCGGCCTATAATGTAAAGTTGTTATACGTCCGTATTTTCCAGAACATGTCCTCGGTTCAGGTGTCAAATTTTGCGTACGGGAAGAAATCTAAAATTTCTCCAAAAGTTTCCACCAAAAAAGAAAAAGAAACACATCTGTGTGGTGTGTGTTATATATATATTGTATATATTATATTATTTATATATATATATATTATAGTTATATATATATGTTATACATATATATATATATATATAATATATAATATATATATATATATATATTAAAATGTGTGTGTGTGTGTGTGTGTTTGTGTGTGTGTGTGTGTATATATCATACATATATATATATATGTATATATATATATTTTTATATAATATTATATATATATATATATATATAATATATACATATATGTTTTTTTTTTTTTTTTTTTTTTTTTTTTTTTTTTTTGTGTGTGTGTGTGTGTTTGTGTGGTGTGGTGTGTTGTGTTTTAGCCAAATGCCCTGCATGTAGTTCTCTATAAAATTAAATTTTTTTTCATCATCCTTGTGTCGTTAGAATTTCCTTTTTTTCACCCCGAAAAAAAAAACTAACGAATTTGAAATGTTTGGAGAAAAAATTTCTCTTGCAAAAATTTTGTGAATGCGCTAACATTGACCTTTTCAATAATTTCCGTTTGAAAATGCATGGTTCCGCGTAGTTTTCAAATTTTTATTGGTTTAAATTTTGGGGGTTTTAAACTATTTTCTCATTTTCATTGAGAAAAACAGACACTCACAATTTTATCGACGAAAGATATTTCTTTCCAAAAATGGTCTTTGGGTATTCCCACCTGCCCTTTTCCATATTATGGTTCTAAGCTAAAAATGGAAATTATTCTTCATTTTTAAGTACTAGCATATCATTCCCCTCCCCCTCATTTAATAGTTGTGATTATTACTATACTGCTTTTGTCGCCACGTTTCTTGTTATGATTACTATTTTTTTTTGATACCGTACAAAGCTATTTTTTGCATTATCAAAACTATCCTTACAGCTATCATTATTCTGTATATTATGTTTTTTTTATTTTCTTAGCTAATATCCGTAGCAGTGCCTTTTTACAGTCAAAAATTTATCGTTTCCCTTTGTCAAACTAAAAGAAAACGACGAAACGTGGAATGGGGCAAGGTAGTTAGCACCCTAATCAGGGGTTACAAAAGGGAAACGTTCCTCCACTTTACCACAAAAAGGTAAATTGTTTTTTTTCGCGTAAAAATTTATTCCGTCAACTAAATTACAATTTAGCATTTGAACTGAAAAATTTTTTAATATAAAACAATATCTTGAGACCTGTACTGACTAAATCAATTTAAATACTTAAATATAGATATTTTTTTTAAACATGTAAGGGCCTTCAATGACCCAAAAACCCCTCATTGGCCCCATCATTGTTATTGTAACTATTTATTTTAAAAAAGTGCTATTCCTTGGGTGTGTTGAATGTTATCTCTTATATTCCAAATTGTTATATATATTTTATATTTATATATATTATTTAATATTTATATTATATATTATATAATATACTATATTACACACACACAACACCACACACAC
>NC_051395.1:50116786-50119286 GCF_015228065.2 Penaeus monodon | reverse complement strand
ATATAGGGTTACACATGTATAAGATTACGGGTACTAACGTAGGATGATAAGATGGTCTAGGAAAAGTTACGTGCTGCGAGGTGTGTTCACATGCTTACGAAACGGAGGTACAGTGACACACAAAGAACTATTATAAATATGAAAATGAACGGGCATAGGTATCGGGAAGAAACCACGCGACGCGGAACGAGCGACCGCCGCCGCCCGACGGCCTGTCCTTTTTCCAATTATCTCGCAGGCTAACGAGTGCGCCCGAGTTAAACCCCCGGGCCCCTAGCAGAGCGCTGAGTCCCTTTCCCACCAGAGGCCAGAGTGCCGTGCCCGATCCCACAGGTACCCGGCGGGCGAGGGGCGGCAGGTGATCAGGGGCGGCGGCCCAGAGGGCGACGCGCGCCTCACGTGCTCGTCGACTGAAAACAAATCTCAGCTGGAGGAGACGTGTCCCCGCCTCTCTCCTTGGCATTGGGCACCCCTCGCCTCGCCGCTGGGCACAAACATGCCCTCGGGACCAGGGCTGTGTGATACTGAGCGTGGGCATCGTGCACGTGTAATTACTGTGTATTGTTACTCACAAGGCATTTATTGAGGCGAGAGTAGATTCACGGCCGCACCCTTTGCCCTGGCACAGCGAGATAGGAACTTTATCTCGTATCTATTTGCCTGCTCGGTCTGCAGGCCTACTCCACATCCAGAGAGTACTATAACAGACGCAGACCATGAAAATATGTTGGAACAGTGGCCGAAGATATAAAGACAGAAGCAGAAATAAAGTGTGTTGGTTTACCCCCAAGATTAGCGTCTTTCATTGGGTTCTTTCGTGTTCTTGTCATCTGTGTCAGCTTTGCGTGGTATTAAAATGTTTTTTTGCCGTCTCTCTCTGTTTTTAGTATTCCAAAACTTTTTTTTCAAGTGCAAATGCCTCTAATTATTATTTTTATTCTCTTGGGAACTCATTACCGTACATTAATTAACAGCAGACTATGGCATCTTTTTTTATGATTGAGTAGTATTGTATGTAGTTTTGAAATTTTGATACCTTGTTCTCACTTTCTGTGCAGTTCCTTTGTTTTACTGAACTCTCCAGTTAAGGTAGTGGCGTATTATTTTTTTATTTATTATTATTTATTTTTTAGCTAATACACTGATTTGACATTAACTGAAGATGCTTGCTATTATAGATAGACTAGTTTTAGTCTGGCTTTTACTATTAATATTAACCCTTCAATTGTTTCCTTGGCAGTTCTACTGCTATACTCGAGTTAGCTATGATTGACAAATCAGATATAAAGAAGAACATAATGTTTTTAAAATGTATCTAAAATTTAAAAAAAGAAATTATAAATGTTAATTGTAGTGAAGTTATAGGAAATTTTGGCGACAGTGAGATGGTTACTGTTTTTTAATTCATGATACTTTTCCTCAGTCTGCACTCTAAAGATGCGTTAATTTCTTTCAAGTATACACATAACATCTTAGGAAACCACAAACTTGATATTATGAGCGACCTTCTTATAGGCTAATAAAACCAAAATTTCAGTCTATGAAAAAATATAAATGCTATTTCTTTAACTTGTGTGAATTTTTTTATATATAATGCTATTAATATTGATACTGTTATTATTATTATTATTATTATTATTATTATTATTATTATTATTATTGATATTAGGATAACAGTAAAATTGTAAAATGATAAGAGAATCCTCTGAAAATCAAGGAAAATTAGGTGATCAGGTGAAATTGGTAGGACTAGTAATGACTTTGTGGACCAAGCACAGACAACAAATTAAAAGGATAAAAATACAGTAAATATGTCATGTACTCATGTCATTTATGGCCATTGGGTCAAATCCATAATATAGTAAGTAGGACCTTGAAGAAAAAAAAAAATTAGGTAAAGGTGCCTATTTATTTCCAAAGGAAAGAAAGTTACCCCTCACATGCAAATGCAATGTTAATATAATGAATTGATAATCAAGTACCATAATCTGTTGGTTTAAGCTTGGTAAATAACTTGAAATAGCTGGTAAAGTGGAATTATTTTTCAAAAATATATCCGCGTTTTATACAAATCAAATAGAAATGTGCTTTGATCCTTGATGGAAGGCGTACAACCTTACCCAATAATGGTAATGTGTCTTGCAATTGCCATGGCTTCTGTCCTTTTCGCTGCATTGACCAAGACCAACAAGTCTCTCAGCCTCGTAAATATTGACAAGATAAAGGATGTACCTATCTTGAGAATAGACTGCTAGTCTTCAGAATTTGTCTTGCCACAATATATATAGTAGGGGGGAGGGGGAGAGGTCTTGACATTTGCTAGAGTGCTGGTAGGAATGTAGTTCAGTGCCTGAGAAAGATCTACTGTATGTGTACCAATACATCATTGCTTCATCCAGTAATTTAGTTGGATAGCCCAGCCATTTGTCTTACAAGTATATAAGTAGAAGATAACATGTAGTATTTTCCCAAAAAGTAAATCACTTTGGTTTTTGGGGAT
>NC_051395.1:50111276-50116686 GCF_015228065.2 Penaeus monodon | reverse complement strand
TCAAAAATTCGAACACTTTGTTTTTCATCATCGCTATTTTTATCTGGCTGTTATTCTTCAGGTGAGCAACTCCTGGGGGTCTACCAGTCACTATGGAATTTTTTGTACATATCTTACACGGGATTGGGATGATTTTGCCCCTCGACGTGCTTTTTATGTGCTTCTTAATTGAATAGTCATAATCTCCACCCATATGGTAAAACGATACCTTGTCGTCAATAAACTCCTCTAATTTGGGGAGTACGAAAGTTTCTGTTTTGAAAGAGGTTTGACAATTTACCACTTGAATCACGTATTCAAATGACTTCGTGTGATCTTCATAATTGTTTATGTGAAAGCTTATGGCAAACATTACACTGTATTTCCCTTTATTAGTGTAGAGCATATGGTTTTATAAGTGTCTGCTGTTTTAAAAGCTAAACCACAATATTCACATGTAAAGATCCGATCTTCTGAATGACTCCTCATATGTCGAGCTAACTTAGCTTTTGTTACTCCCTCATAGCTACAAAGACCACAAGGGAACTGCTTTGGGTCCCCATGCTTGTGCATTCGGTGGACTCTCAACCCAACTTTCTGCGTAAAAGTCTTTCCACATTCCTCACAAAGGTGGCTACCTGTCCATGGGAGCAATACCCAAGTGAATGTGTTGGTGGTGCCTCTCCTTTTTAATCTTGTACTGAACACCATGTCGCACGTAGGGCAATTGTATTTTCCCTCTCACCCATCGGTCATCTACTCCTTTTCTGCTTGACTTCTTCGCAACCTGCTTTGCCCTCAGTTCATGAAATTTCCTCAACCTCACAATGCCACCTTTAGAAAAGTGCACTTTCATTCTATCATAAGCATCTCTCTCACTGTTTCCCTCCAGGTCCTCCTCCTCCTCCTCCTCCTCACTATCATCTGTCCCTGATTCCCCTCTCTGCCTCCCTGTCCTTCTTTTTTCTCCCCCAAGACAACTCGCCCTGGAAGGAAGAAAAAATTGCATGAGGGAGGAGGTGGCAAAGAACATTCCTGAGGTCTATAGGAGGGGAATGTCAGTCAAGCTAGGAGTTCACAATCAGGACTTTTCAACATATACAGCAGTATTATGATAGCCAGTGACAGTCTTCTGTACATGGAAGACATTTTATTCTTCTCAGTAACCTGAGGTACTATGTTTTTTAAACAAAATGGAAAACACAAAACAGACAGAGACAGACAGACAGACAGACAGACAGAAAAGACAGACAGACAGACAGACAGACAGACAGAAAGCCCAACAGACGGACAGACAGACAGACAGACAGACAGATAGACACACACACACACACACACACACACACACACACACACACACACACACACACACACACACACACACACACACACACACACACACACACACACAAACATATATAAATATCAAGTAATCTAGGAAAAATTACCTTAAAAAAATGGTTAGGGTTTTTTCAACTATTTTCTAAATATTCTAGATTACAGATTAAACAATGTCCCTCGTAATATCTGTCTACCACATGACATGCAAGGACGACACACATGATCCCTAGATGCTTTTTATACCATTTACATGATCTGTTATAGCTTTTTCATCCATATCATTTGTGTAATACTTGTAAAAAACACACAGTATATATGTTCTGACTGCTTTATCATGGTGAACTGAAGACTTCATTATATCTTCTCATCTATTTCTTTGGCATGTTTTTATTTCATTCTGATACAAGTATCAATACCTACCCCTTGATCAAATAGCTTATGACAAAGTGGTATCGTCTGTTTCAGCTAATTAAATCCTCAACGATGAATGGATTATTCAGAGGAATAGTTATGACTAAAGATTTAATGTTGTCAATAATTTCCTGCCCTGGATATTTCTACAACTCTCACAAAAACCTGCTTAAGGTTTTACATGGGTGATGGAGTATGATTCTAATACAGATGTGTGTGTGTGTGTGTGTGTGTGTGTGTGTGTGTGTGTGTGTGTGTGTGTGTGTGTGTGTGTGTGTGTGTGTGTGTGTGTGTGTGTGTGTGTGGTGTGTGTGTGTGTGGTGTGTCTATATATATATATTATATATATATATAATATAAAAATAATATATAATAATATAATAAAATATATATATATATATAATATATATAATATAATATTTTATATTTTAAAATATAAAATATATATAATATAAAATAAAAAATATATATATAATATATATATATATTATATATAATAGATATAATTATATTAATAAATATTATAATATTATATAATATATATAAAATATATATATTAAAATTTTATATTAATATATAAAATATTAATATATTATATATATATATATATATATATAAAAAAAACATCTATATATTTATAAAAAAAAATAAAAATATTTTATATTATTCTATATTATATAATATATTTTATATATATATATTTTAATTTAATTATATAATATATATTATATATTATATTATAAAAATATATTATTTATTAATATTATTTCTATATTATTAATATTATATATATATTTTTTATAATAATTTATTATATTATTTTAAATTAAATAAAATTTTATATATATATTATTATATTTATATATTATATATTAATTATTATATATATTATATATATATTATAATATCTTTATATTTTTTAATATTTATATATTAATTATATATAATATTTAATTATTTTAATAATTATATATAATATTTTATATATATTTTTTAATATTATTTTATATATTTTTTAATATATTATAAAATTTTTTATTATATTTATTTATTATATTTTATATTTTATATTATTTTATTATTATTTTTATATATAATATATATATATATATTATATATTTTTATATATATTAATCTAAAATTTTATATAATATATATATATATATATATATAAAAACCACCCACACACACACACACACACCACACCACACACCACACAACACAAAACAAAACACACAAACACACACACCCACAAACACACAACACACACACACCCCACACACACACAACATTGTATTAAATCTACCCCTCACCCATGAAAAACCCTTAAGCAGGTTTTTGTGAGAGTTGTAAAAATATCCAGGGCAGGAAATTATTGACAGCATTAAATCTTTAGTCTAAATTTCCTCTGAATAACCCTTTTATCGTTGAGGATTTTTACTGAAAAAAACGATACCACTTTGTCATAAGCTTTTGATCAAGGGTAATTGATACTTGTATCAGAAAGAAATAAAAACTGCCAAAAAAATAGATGAGAAGATTAAGGTCTTCATTCCCATGAAAAACATCAGAAAATATATACTGTGTGTTTTTTTCAAGTATTACACAAAGATTGTGAAAAACCTAAACAATCATGTAAAAGGTATAAAAGCTCTAGGGATCATGTGTTCGTCCTTCTTCATGTGGTAGACAGATATTACGAGGACTTGTTTAATCTTAATCTAGAATTTTAAAAAAAATTGAAAAAAACCCCAACCCTTTTTTTAAAGGGAATTTTTCCTAATTACTTGATATTTATATATTTTGTGTGTGTGGTTTTGTTGTGTGGTGTGTGTGTGTGTGTGTGTGTGTCTATCTGTCTGTCTGTCTGTCTGTCTGTCTGTCTGTCTGTCTGTCTCTGTCTGTCTGTCTGTCTGTCTGTCTGTCTGTCTGTCTGTCTGTCTGTCTGTCTGTCTGTCTGTGTTTGCCATTTTGTTTAAAAAACATTAGTACCTCAGGTTACTGAGAAGAATAAAATGTCTTCCATGTACAGAAGAGCTGTCACTGCTCATTCATAATACTGCAGTATATGTAGAAAAGTCCTGATTGTGAAATCCTAGCTTGACTGAAATTACCCTCCTATAGACCTCAGGAATGTTCTTTGCCACCTCCTCCCTCATGCAATTTGTTTCTTCCTTCCAGGGCGAGATTGTCTTGGGGGAGAAACAGAAGGACAGGAGGCAGAGAGGGAATCAGGGACAGATGATAGTGAGGAGGAGGAGGAGGAGGAGGACCTGGAGGGAAACAGTGAGAGAGATGCTTATGATAGAATGAAAGTGCACTTTTCTAAAGGTGGCATTGTGAGGTTGAGGAAATTTCATGAACTGAGGGCAAAGCAGGTTGCGAAGAAGTCAAGCAGAAAAGGAGTAGATGACCGATGGCTGAGAGGGAAGTACAATTGCCCTACGTGCGACATGGTGTTCAGTACAAGATTAAAAATGGAGAGGCACCACCAACACATTCACTTGGGTATTGCTCCATGGACAGGTAGCCACCTTTGTGAGGAATGTGGAAAGACTTTTACGCAGAAAGTTGGGTTGAGAGTCCACCGAATGCACAAGCATGGGGACCCAAAGCAGTTCCCTTGTGGTCTTTGTAGCTATGAGGGAGTAACAAAAGCTAAGTTAGCTCGACATATGAGGAGTCATTCAGAAGATCGGATCTTTACATGTGAATATTGTGGTTTAGCTTTGAAAACAGCAGACACTTATAAAAACCATATGGCTCTACATACTAATGAAGGTAAATATCAGTGTAATGTTTGCCATAAGGCTTTCCATCATAAACAGTATTATGAAGATCACCACAGAAGTCATTTTGATATACGTGATTACAAGTGTGTAATTTGCCAAACCTCTTTCAAAACCAGCAAATCCTTGCGTACTCACATTAGAGGAGTTCATTTGAACGACAAGCGTATCGTTTGTACCATATGTGGTGCGAGATTTATGACTAATTACAATTTAAGAAGTCACATGAAAAAGCACGCTCGAGCTGAGCAAAATCATCCCAAGCATCAGTGTAAGATATGTAACAAAAAATTCCATAGTGTACCTGGGCTAGACACCCACCAGAGAGTTGCTCACCCTGAAGAATACCAGCCAGTCCAAATAAAAATAGAATCAGATGCCTCCTCCCGATCAACCCCACTAACCTCAGTTGTCTACAAGAGAATTAAGACTGAGCTGTGTGAAGAGATTGATGGCAGCCAGATTTACACAGCTGATGTCGAGCACATCATCGAAGAGTCTGGAACTGAGGCTATTGCCTATGCAGCTAAAGAGAATCTCCTTCAGGATTGCACAGAGGCAATAGAAACTGTTGAAGCAGTAGTTGAGGACAGTGGAGACATAGAACCAAGGCAGCATGTTAGCATTATATATGTCTACCCATGCAGTGACTGTGGTACCATGTTTACTTCTCAGGATTTGCTCATGACACATATGAAGACACATAAGTGATTTTATATTTTACGAAGTTTAAAAAGATCTGGATGAGTTCAAAATAGATAATTTATTTTGTTTGTAAAATATTGGAAGAGAATATTAAGTAAGCTATATGATTCATATGTGATAACTAAAGCATTTGAACAAAGTCATTCTAGGGGTATAGATTGTCAAAACAGCGTGAAAGTGTATGT
>NC_051395.1:50098117-50111176 GCF_015228065.2 Penaeus monodon | reverse complement strand
AGTTTTGTCCTATCTCAAATAAAAGATCCGAGCAAAATCCTATAGCTATAACAAGGTACATTATACCAACTCCAATATTCCATTTCCACTAAATGAATAAATAAATAAATTGAAAATAATAACAGACTTGTCATCCTACCCATTCCCCTTATACACTAACTTGAGGCATGAATTTTCTTGCGTCTTTATATAACCATGCTTATGCCAACGCCAAAACCTGTATTATATGATTTACTTGGTCCCGGAATAGCATAAAACACATTGTTTTCTAGCTTTCCAAGCGAAAGTGAGGAGGAAAATTGAGTTAGCTTACCTCCCTGCGCGTAATGACTGACAAACAATGCCACGAATATGGTTCTACACAAACACTACACACACAGACCGGCAGAACCCATTTACGAGGGAAAAAAATATTTAACAAAAGCGTCAGGCTAGAGAGACTGCAAGACCTTAAGAAATGAGAAAAAACAAAAGATAATCAGACATGCATCTAAAGAATGAAAACAATCCAAGAGAAATGTAATTCAGCTGCAAAGACTAGAAATGGCAATGATTTCAGAGAATATCTAATCAACATAATTTTCTTCAGAATTATATGATTAATCCATTCATCCACGGAATATTAACTATCCACTGTGTATAATAATAATACTGATAATGCATTAATATATATATATATATATATATATATATATATATATATATATATATATATATTATATATATATTATATATATATATATATATTATATATATATATATATATATATATATATATATATATATATATATATATATATATAAATATATAATATATATATATATATATATATATATATATTATAATATATATATATCATATATATTATATATATATATATATATATATATATAATATATATATATATATAATATATATATAAATATATATATATATATATATATATAATATATATATATATACTATATATATATGTATATATATATATAATATATATAAATAATATAAAATATAAATTATATATAAAATTATATTATATATATATTATATAATATATATATATATATATATTATATATATTTATATATATAAATATAAAATATTAATAAAATAATATATATATATATAAAAATTATATATATATATATATATATTATATATATATATATATAAAATTAATTTAAAATATATATTTTAATGCATTATCAGTTTTATTATTATACCATGGATTTTAAATTTTTTTTTTTTTCCGTGGGGAAATGGATTAATCATATAATTCGAAAAAAATTATGTTGATTAAATTCTCTGAAATCATTGCCTTTTCTATTTTTTGCAGCTGAATTACATTTCTCTTGGATTTTTTTCATTTTGATGCATGTTATTATTTTTTTGTTTTTTCTCATTTTTTAAAGGTTTTTGCATCTTCTCCCCGCGTTTTGTTAAAATTTTTTTCCTCGTAATGGGTTTCGGCTGGTGTGTATTTTGGTAAAACCCATATTGGGGCATTGTTTGTCAGCTTACGCGCGGGAGGTAAGCTAACTAAATTTTTCCCCCTCACTTTCGCTTGGAAAGCTAAAAAACAATGTGTTTTTATGCTATTCCGGGACAAGTAAATCATATAATACGGGTTTTTGGCTTTGGCAAAGCATGGTTATTTTTTAAAGACGCAAGAAAATTCATGCCTCAAGTTGTGTAAAAGAGGGGAATGGGTAGGATGACAAGTCTGTTATTATTTTCAATTTATTTATTTATTCATTTAGTGGAAATGGAATATTGGAGTTTTGGTATAATTGATAACCTTTGTTCTAGATAAAGTATATTTTCTGCTATATAGTACATGTAATCTTTAGCATCGGGATCTTTTATTTTGAGGATTAGGACCAACGTAGTAGTAGCAGTAAGTTTATCTCCCAAGAAGGGAGATTACTTATATCTAACATTGATGCGGTGGTTTGTTCAGTTAGCCATATGAGATTTGTAAATTGGAATAAGTAGAAATATTGCAACATATAATAGTCTGTCTGATTCCAATTTGCAACCCGGTGGTGTAATTCTCCTGGGCTGTTCAGTTCTCTGCCAAGCCACCAGCTTCTCACTCCATCATCTGCCTGACTGGGCCCCTCTTATTGCGAACGTGTAGAGAAAGGACTGGGGCAAAGGGGGAGACGCAGGCAGGAGGACCCAGAGCAACCACTGGAAGGGAAGGTCTCGCCCAAGCGCCAGGCTGCTCTCGGGAGGCGCCGACGCCCCGACGGGGACATGAGGTGGATCAGACAAAAGCACCCCTGTAACGAGTGCAACATGGTGTTCAGCACTCAGCGCAAATTCGACCTTCACTTCAACCACGTGCATCTCGGTGTAGCGCCCTGGCAGGGACATCATCCTTGCGAAGATTGCGGCAAGGTCTTCTCGCAGAAAATAAGCTTGAATGTGCACAGGATGTTTAAAGGGGCACCACGGCGCTATTCGTGTAAGAAATGTTCGTATGAAGGGCCAACTAAAGAATATTTAAAACGACACATGAAGGTGCATACTGACGAACGCCAGTTTGTTTGCAAAGAATGTGGGAAAGGTCTTAAGACTGCTGAATCCTATAGGAATCATATGGTTATCCATACAAATGAAGGAAGGTTTGTTTGTGAGATCTGTAACAAGGCCTACAATCACAAAGGGGCTTATCAGGACCACATCAGAAGTCATCAGGATGATAGAGATTATGGATGCAATTACTGTGGTGCGTCATTCAAGTCCTATAAGCACGTAGCGCGCCACATCAGAGCCGTTCACCTGAATGACAAGAGATTCATTTGTGATATCTGTGGCGTTCAGCACATGGCCGGCTTCAATCTGAAGGGACACATGAAGAAGCACGGCAACGTTTCATCGCTGCCTTATGCCTTCGAGTGCTCATCCTGCGAGGCCAAGTTCAGAGGCGCCGAGGGCCTCGCCACCCACAAGAGAGTGATTCACAACATTGATGAATCGCTGGAGAGGCAACAGGAGCCAGTGGAGGTGGCAGTGCCGCACCCTACAAGACGTCCGGTCAAGTTCCACTATTCACGCTTGTCGAACAGCGCCTTGCCCGAGGGTTCAGCTCGGATCGAGACCGAAGCAGGGTTCGAAACCATCTACGTGGAAGGAGAGAATTACATTGTGTACGACGCCAAGGGTGACAACGTGGTCTACGAAGTTTATAGCGACATTGCAGAGGACGAGGACCCCATTATGACGGACGCCATGACGTCTGAGGAGAATTGTGGCGAGCGTGTTATCCATGTGTTTACCTGTGTCTCGTGCAACATCATGTTTACCTCGGAGTCGCTCCTTGAGGAACACCAGGCTTCGTGTCATGGAAGCGACAAAAACTAGAGCAGGCGGTAAATATGGACCGAATTTGGAATGAATTGCGGATTTAGAAGTAAAAGGAATTTCTCGCTAAAAGTTCGAATATATGTGTATTATTTTGTATTCATTAAACCGCACGGTACATTGCTTACTGTTCAGCAAAGAATGTCACTTGATATGATTTGCATTGCAATGTACAGTAATGAATTTATAATTTTGAGGAATGGAAACTCCTTTCGTTGTACAATAATGTGATAGTTATGTCAAAAACGATAAGGAACAAAAAGTGTATATATATTTTTTCTTTATTTTTCCCCTGTTTGTTTATATTGTCTGATTCTCATCCCTATGTATATTTACTGGAAATACAGATGTAAGACGAAACCAGTTGTTGTGTCTATCAACACATCAGATATGTTCTTAATGTTGTAATTAGATGGTAAAGCTTTCATTCAATTCTTTATATACAAAAAAAAAAAAAAAAATATTTATTTGTTTTCGAGTTGTTTTCTTGTCAAATGTAATGGCGAATGTAAATGAAGATTGGGCTGTGCATGAAATATATATTTTTAATTTTTTTATATTAGTAAACATTCTCTTCGGTTGAAAGTTACACTTATATAATGAAGATGCTGCTGTGATGAATTCTGAAAAAGTGATAAAGAATATCGTGTTCCTGTTCTTATGTATAAGCACAACAGTATTTAGGCATTTGTTTCTCATGAACATTTTGATTTGGTGGCCGGTCACCGTAGTGAAAACTATTTATTTGTGTTGTTAGTATGGTAAAAAAAAGAACTGCACGTTTCCTTAGGAGAGCGATCAAAAGGAAAGAACGAAAGAAAAAGAAAAAAACTTTAATCCTTTTTCCCCTTTCTTAACATGTTCGTCCTTTCCTGTTTTGCTCTGTGGATGAATGTGTAGGTTTGTGTGTGAATGTGAATAATGTTTTCTGTTTGGTTATTTGATATGATAGTTTTTTTTTTCTTTTTTTTTTTCTTTTTTTTTTTTTTTTTTTTCTTTTTCTTTCCTTTTTTTTCTTTTCTTTTCTTTTTTTTTTTTTTTTTTTTTTTTTTTTTTTTTTTTTCTTTTTTTTTTTTTTTTTTTTTTTTTTTTTTTTTTTTTTTTTTCTTTTCTTTTCTTTTCTTTTCTTTTCTTTTCTCTTCTCTTCTCTTCTCTTCTCTTCTCTTCTCTTCTCTTCTCTTCTCTTCTCTTCTCTTCTCTTCTCTTCTCCTCTTCTCTTCTCTTCTCTTCTCTTCTCTTCTCTTCTTTTCTTTTCTTTTCTTTTCTTTTCTTTTCTTTTCTTTTCTTTTCTTTTCTTTTCTTTTCCTTTCCTTTCCTTTCCTTTCCTTTCCTTTCCTTCCTTTCCTTTAGACTCCGTATCTGCGAGTTCCTGTTGGGCTAAATTGTCTAGAATTATTTCTCTACTTCAGTTTTCAAGTCATGCGTAATGAGATTATTTTTAACGACATTTTGATATCTGCCTCGTGTTGCGTTTCACTCCTATCCACACTTTCTCTCCTATCCACACTTTCTCTCCTATCCACACTTTCTCTCCTATCCACACTTTCTCTCCTATCCACACTTTCTCTCCTATCCACACTTTCTCTCCTATCCACACTTTCTCTCCATCCACACTTTCTCTCCATCCACTTCTCTCCATCCACACTTTCTCTCCCTATCCACACTTTCTCTCCTATCCACACTTTCTCTCCTATCCACACTTTCTCTCCTATCCACACTTTCTCTCCTATCCACACTTTCTAACCCTTCGTTATCTTCCTGATCTTTTGTCTATTTATTGTCAAAGACGACGCTTCAGCAATAAATGAAGAGATGTACTTCCAAAAATTAAAACTTGGTGAATAATAAAGATAAGCATACTTATGAATCTAAAGAAATAAGCCACGGAATTAGTAATGGAGAGAATTGACTTGTATATATTTTTTAAACATGACACAGATTTAAGAGTCAAGACACATTTAATCAAGGAAATTGAAATTACAGGTGTACATAACACAAGTTTTATACACTGTTTACTTACAAGTGGATAATGAAAAATGATTTTGCCGGTTTGTGGATCGTGTTACGAACAATAATTTATTTTAATACAAACTTTAATAGTAAAAAAAAGAAAAAAAAGTGAAATAGACTGAGATCTGCATTTTAGTAGGAGCACAGAAAACGCAAGACTTCATGTAAACATTTTGTCAGGAGCGTGTTCTTCACAGTTCACAAGACCCATACCAGTCATTGTTCACAAGAGTGCACCAGTCAAGCAATGAGTCCGGCCGAGTGTAGGAGCGGCAATCTGTTGATTACTAGGACCAAAATCACTAGCAAGCCACCCAGTAGCTGCAACCTGACTGACTGGCCACCTCTCATTGCAGAACAGATGGCGAAGGATGGAGAGGCAGAGGATAAACTGGGGAGGGCCAGCCAGAGCAGCATGCAAGGCTCAGAGCTTAGCAAGAGATCGCCAAGACAGCAGGCAGTGAGGAGGTCACAGTGCGTGAGAAGGGAAGGTTGTCTAAACAGATGCAAAAGTGTTAGCGAAGAATGCGTGGCTTGCGAGGGATGCCAGGAGGAATGTAGAATCCACACAAAGGCAGTGCCTCTGCAAGCGTGCTATAAGTGCAGCTCCTGCGACCAAACCTTCAGCCAGAAGATAAGCCTCAACGTCCATCTCATGTTTAAACACGGGGCGCCGAGGAGGTACCAGTGTGACAAGTGTGACTACGAGGGGCCGAGGCTCTACCACCTGAAGCGACACATGAAGGTTCACTCGGACGAAAGGCAGTTTGTTTGCCAGGACTGCGGCAAAGGCCTCAAAACTATTCAAGCCTACAGGAATCACAGGGTCCTCCACACCAACGTTGGCCGCTTTACTTGCCACATTTGCAACAAAGCTTTCAACCAGAAGAGTCTTTATGAGGACCACGTGAGGAGTCACCAGGTAGAGAGAAATTTCGAGTGCACGTACTGCGACGCCACGTTCAAGACATACAAACACGTAGCGTGTCATATCCGTGCCGTGCACCTCAACGACAAGCGATTTATCTGCGACGTCTGTGGCGCGCAGCACATGACCGGAGCCAACCTAAAGACCCACATGAAGAAACATAAAGACCTATCGTCTCTCCCGTACGCCTATCACTGCACCAGTTGCGAGGCAGCATTCCGCGGGGCAGAAGGCCTGGCGGTGCACGTGCGAGTAATGCACAAAGTCATCCTCTCATCGGATAGCGACATGCCTGAAGTGTCGCTGTCAACCCTCCACCCTACGCGCCGACCGGTCAAGATTCAGTATGGTCTTTCTTCAAGTAATAATGACCCCGATGACCCAGAAGAAATCAGTCTGGAGGCGGACGAGTCGACTGTTTTGGTCGAAGGGGAGAATCTTACGGTGGTGAAAGCGAAAACCTCGGATATAATATACGAGATTTAAGTGGATGTAAGAGTCTGCTCTTGTGACAGCTGTTACCTACTGTAGATAAAATTAGTTATTAAATTCGTGTGGATTTATTGTCTCAAGAAATTGCCCTTAAGATTAAAATCTAGTGTAAATAACATTAACATTTTTATATATACTTCATATTCATATGAATGCTTTATCAATTGTTAACATTCTATGCATGTAGCCGGAGATAGGAAAACGAGTGCAAAAGTGAAGTGAAAAAAGGGTCAGAAGTGTTTGCAATTGTGTGAGTATGAACTTGGAGGAAAATATTTCGCACAGAGAGCTCTTTCATCTCCTGTGACCTTTGTTTCATTATCTAGTTTTTTTTTTTCTGTTATTTTTAAATTTTATTTTGATCTCTGTCTCTCCTGAAACTAAAAAGAAGGATAAGAAACAGGGTTGTCTTTTTCTACTTGTTGATTTACATCAAGCTTAAAAAGTGTGTTCATACTGTGTTATATACACATACATTTTTTTCTACCCTGCGATTATATATTGTACATGTTTTTTTTAGTGTAAATATGGTAGGATTAAGAAATATAATTTGTGCTGGCATTATATTTTGTTATTCAGTTGTATTCTTAATGATAATTACATTACGATTACTACATAAATTGCCCAATTTAAGTCTTAATTCATCGTCGCAGTCGTATATTTGCAATAAACTGGATTCTTTATATGCTAAAAATCTGGAAGGCAAAGCATTTAAATATTTTGTTAAATATGGTTTTGTTCACTGATTTTTCCATTGGGATACTCAGTAAACGAATATATATATTGTAGGAATACGAAAAAGGCGTTTTATTCCGCCATTAATCCTTTCTAGTTTATTATTAATACTAGAAGATATATATATATTATATATATATATATATATATATATATATATATATATATATATATATATATAATTTTTTTAAAGATATTACTTGGCCATATAGAGTTGGCATAAAGGATGGAATATTATAAAGTAGATATTTTTTGTACAATTTGGGAGGTACAGTTGTGGTCGAACAGAACCTGAGCGGTATTCTGTGTTGTCCCAAATCCCTTGCTCGTTGCTGATGGGGGGGGAGGGGGGGGGCTTAGGAGACGGAGACTGAGGCCCGGTATAGGGGATCACCCCTGCCTTGGCCCTCAGTCCTCGCCTAAACTAATTTCCCTAGTCTTTTCTCCCCCTTTCCTTTTTCCTTTTCCTTCTTTGTCCACTTATCCTAATCGATAACTCATTTTTACCCCATTTCGCCGCTATACTTTACCATAGTGCTATATGACCTTTGATGTCTAGATGTCGTTTACTTGTTTTAACCATTATTCTCTGTCGTGGGTGGAGCATCTTGTTGGCCCCTCGCATGGCTAGCAGTGCCCTGTGACGACCTTATTACACTGTTCGAGGACTGGGACTAACGAGCCAAAATGGAATGTGGGTTACGATGAGCATGCGTTGTTTTGTCTACGCAGTTATATTTTTAACTGTCTTTTATTATGTGAAAAAAATAAAATACGTTTTGCATTATTTTACTCTCTTAATGATTTAGATGCCGAATAAGAACGAAACAAATTTATCATTATATCCAATACCCGTTTAAAGAATGAATTTATTAAACTATTAACATTATACATGGAGATAATGCCTTCTGTTCAGGAAAACAGAAGGCCTAACTTGCCATATTTAAATCCCATCTAACTTATTTTGTCAGCTTTGGCTAAGCTCCTCACCAATATTGCCAAAATTACTTTCCATGGACATGACCTGTTTAATGTTTACATTGGTGGAGAATCCCTCCCTGCCCAACCAGATCAACCTCCCCATCAGTGTCAAAATCGTTGGTGTTTAGGACATCCTGCCAAACACTGCTGTTCCACAGCACAATGCCCTTTATATGCCCAACCTGGTCATAACTGATCAGACTGCTCTGCACAGTCACACACACGTGCCAACTGTGATGGCCCCCATTATGTATTTTATAGGGACTGCCCCACCTACAAGTTTGAGACTGAGGCGGCAACTCTCAGATTCACACTTGGTCTTACTCTGCAAGAAGCTAGACAGGAAGCACGTCGACGAGGTTTTTCAATTACTCGCTACTCCAGTAATGTCCCTCGCTCTGCCCCTTCCCCTCCCTGCAAGATGTTCCTACACTGTCCCCTATACCTATCCCTCCTACATCTTACTTCCCCACTTCTACCTCCTACCTTCCCCAATCAAATTCTTTTGCCATTCTAAATCCAGACACTCCAATCTCTACTAACGCCCCGACACCTCCCCCCTCTCCCTCCCTGCACTACCTGCAACAGACTAAACGTTCCACCCCTTCTTCAACTATACACTCACCTCCACCTACCTTTGCCTCTACTCCTGAGACACGTCTGCTCAGTCTACGTCTCCTCTTCCCACCTCATTAACTTTGTTTCCTTTGAAACTCTAAGCCACTTTTCCTCATATTTGGTGATTTGAACTGCTGCCACACTCTTTGGGGGTGATTCCATCACTACCTGGCCAATCCCTAGAACGCTTCCTCTCCATAACTGACCTTATTATTCTTAATTCAGATCGCCCCACGCACCTTGACATACCCTATAGTCTTTAGAGCTTCTTATACAGCCATTCCTCGAACCTCAAGACCTTATCGCTCCAAATGTGTTCCATGGTAGAATTCTGAATGCACCAAAGCTAGTGAAATTATGCTTCCTCAGCTATGTCTTCTACATCAGTTTCAGCTGTTTTGTGTCGGATCCATAAACTATCAGGCAAACATCCCCCCATCCAGCCCCCTTCCTCCACATTCGAGATGCTCTCATTTCTGATCCACTCCAAGTTACTAATGAACTAGGTCACTATTTCAGCCACGTCAGTAGTGGCTCTCACCTTTCTCCACACTTCTCTTCCATTAAGACCATCAAGGAATGCACCCCCATCATCTTCACCCCATCCTCTGTTGAGTCCTATAATGATCCTTTTTAGTTCCTCTGAACTCAATGCTGCCTAATGGGCCCTGACCATATGTTCTGACACCTTCCATCTTCGTCTCTATCCTTCCTATTAAATATTTTCAACCACATATGGACATCAGGAAATTTCCCTTCTCATTGGCGAGAAGCTTTTACCCTCCCCTTCTTGAAACCCAATAAATCAGGTACCCTTCCTCAAAATTACCGCCCCATCACTCTAAGCTGCTGCTTGTGCAAACTACTAGAGCGAATGATTAACTTCCTCTTAATGTGGTATATTGAATCTCATAATCTTCTCTCTTCTCCCCAGTTTGGTTTCTGCCGTGCCTGAAGTACAGCTGACCCACTTGCTCATTTCGAGATATATACTACATCTGCATTTGCATGCCATGAATCCATATTAGCCATATTCTTTGACATAGAATAAGCATACGATACCACATGGCAGTACCATATTCTGCAACAACTGTCCTCCCTAGGCATATGTGGAAACATGGGTGTCTTTGTACAGTCTTTCCTCTCCAAATGCAATTTCCAGGTAAAAATTGCTCCACATCATCATCCTTTCCTCAAGGCATTGTGCTCAGCACCACTTTATTTCTTCTTGCCGTTAATGACATTGTCTCAGTTTTACCAATAGGAGCCTGATCATCACTATATGTCGATGATTTAACCATCTTCGCCTATGGCACATCCATAACAGACCTCAGCCAATTCCTTCAGTCTGCAATATCATCAGTATCTTCCTGAGCCACTAACCATGGCTTTCGCTTTTCTGCCTCCAACTCTCTCTCTGTCCTTTTCTCTCGCGCCTATGTAGAGCCCCAACCTCCACTCTTATATGGCTCTCCATTCCAATACCATTCCTCTGGCAAATTCCTTGGCCTAATTTTTGACTCCAAATTGCCCTGGTGAGACCATATCTTTTACATTAAAGAAAAAGCTTGCCGCAGCCTCCGAATCCTACAAACTCTTTTCCCGTATATTCCGGGTGTTCAGATCGCAAAACTCTCCTCCATCTTCATGTTACTTTACTCCACTCTCGATTATGGATGCCATATCTACTCCTCTGCCTCAACCTCCCTACTTGTTCATCCCCCACTGCGGTCTTTGCTTAGCCCTAGGCACCCACTCCTCTCCAGTTGAGAGCCTGTATACTGAGTCAGGCATGCCACTAACTAACCTAACTCAGCCGCCCTTCACTGCCCTGTACTGTACCTTCCTATAGTGCTACATAGATCTCTAGCACATTTATTTTGCTTTTAATCATTAACCATCTATAATACAAACAATTTTGAGATAGACATTTTGCAAAGAAAGAAAGAAAGAAAATGAAATGTTTCATGTGCACAAACTGTGACTGAAAACTGAATTGGACTTGCCTCTCATTTCCCAGGAGGGATAAGCATGACACCATAGAAAATGGAGACCAGGAAAGATTTAACCCTTTGATATAGCTCTTATTTTTTTCACCAAAATAGAGCGTAAATATGTGTAGACACTTTTATAGAAATAAACTATTAGATAGACTTTCTACAACAATGTTCCCATGAACTTAAACATTATTCACTTACTCATCTCTTCCTTAGCTCTGAACAACCCTTTACTTTTCCGTCTTTAATTTTATTTGAACTGCGCATATGTTGTCACTCGAAATTATTATTATTATTATTATTATTATTATTATTATTATTATTATTATTATTATATATATATATATATATATATATATATATATATATATATAATTATATATATATATATATTTTTTTTTTTTTTGCATACAGATAATCACACGTTTTACCAGTTTTTAACAACTCCGACACATACATTATAATGTTACTGAATCCCACTTTCATTTTTTTAATAGTTTGTGTAAAGGGTAACGATATTCTTTTCTGACTGCACACGTGTGTTTGTGTGTGTGTCTGTCTGTCTTGTCTGTTTGTGCCTGAATCTTTATGCGTGTTTGTGCATGGGTGTGTATTTGTGTGTGTGCATGTGTTTCTGTCAACTCGAACCGTTGATTCAGTGTGATAACGACATAGAGGCTACCTGTAAGTGTAAGTGTAGTTAGCATTTATCCCCGAGAGCCAGAACGAGGGTTTGGTAAAGAAGGCACGTTGTTCGCGAAATGGGAAGGGCGATGGCAAGTTTACTTAACTTCATGGCAACACATGGCAAAGCGTTTGAGGACTTTATTACAAAACTAGTTAAAAAAAATAACGGGGTGGTATAAAAAAAAAAAGATAATTTTTTTCCAACACGTCAATATGAATAATAATATTAGCCAATAATTATAATGATAAATTAAGAGTAATAATGCTAACTAAGCATGAAGTTGAATTTGAAGGCAATGATTTCAGAGATCGGCGCAGGGAGGCGACGTAGGCACGATGACGCAATAAAAGCGGCGCTCTTTGTCTTTGCAGAGTCGGGCGCGGAGGGCGGCGCGTCGGCCGTGTGCTGCCGCTGGTGCCGCAGGGTGTTCTTCTCGCAGCCGCAACTCGCCGGCCACAAGTGCAAGGGGCGGCCCGTGAAGGAGAGGCGGTTCGCGTGCAACATCTGCCGCAAGACTTTCTCGCAGAAGATCAGCCTGCAATATCACAACGTGTACGTGCACGACGGGGAGCGCAAGGCCGCCTGTCCGCACTGCGATTACCGCGCTCCAGACAAGGCCAAGCTGTCCGTGCACTTGCGGACGCACTCGGAGGTCCGGCCGTACGTGTGCGACACGTGCGGGGGCTCCTTCAAGTTCCGCTCGACGTACCGGGCCCACGTGGCGCGGCACACGAACTCGGGCCCGTTCGTGTGCGAGTACTGCAAGAAGGCCTTCATGATGGCCTCGGAGCTGCAGGAACATTCGCGAATACACGCCGTCGTGCGGCCGTTCGCGTGCCAGCTCTGCGGCATGACCTTCAAGCAGAAGAAACGCCTGCGGGTTCACCACCGCGCGGTCCACCTCCAAGACAAGCGCTACGTATGCGATATATGCGGCTCATCCTACATAAACAACTGGAACCTTCGGGGCCACATGAAGACGCACCTCCACGTGGACAACAGCTACACGAACGCGTGCGACCTGTGCGGCAGCAACTTCCGCGGCAAGGCCGGGCTGGCGGCGCACATGCGCATGCGCCACCCCGAGACGCGGGAGCCGCGCCAGAGCTTCCAGGTGCTGGACGTGGGCATCGAGCCCGAGGCTATCGAGCACAGCAGCATGGAGCCCCAGGCGGGGGACGTCGAGCTCAAGATGATCGAAGTGTACTCGTGCGGCTCCTGCGGCCTCCTGTGCGAGTCG
>NC_051395.1:50083117-50088117 GCF_015228065.2 Penaeus monodon | reverse complement strand
AAACGTAAATTATTATGTCAATAGAGACATTAACGAAGAAGGTTCAGTGAACAAAGGAAACGCAAGAGAGAGAGAGAGAGAGAGAGAGAGAGAGAGAGAGAGAGAGAGAGAGAGAGAGAGAGAGAGAGAGAGAGAGAGAGAGAGAGAGAGAGAGAGAGAGAGAGAGAAATTCAGTGTTCAAGCGAGGTTCAAAAGTTCGGTACAAGAATGAGGTTCTCTCTTTTCTCTCTCTTTAAGGTTATGGTATCTCCTGTTGGTGTTGTTTTTGCTCTGCCTAATTTGCCGTTGTTATTGTTACAGAATTTTATCTTGTTATATTATATCACCGTTATATTATTTTATATTATTAATATATCGTCATTATTATTACATGATTATTTTACTGTATTACTATATTATATTGTTATCACATTATTTTTACATTATCTCATTATTATCGTTATTAAACATTCTCTCTCTGTCTGAGTCCTTTCTAGTTTTATTATTATTATTATCATTATTTTATTACTATTACAGTCATTATCAAAGTATCGCAGTTATGATGATTTCATGATTATCATCATATTATAACCGCTTTCTGATGCAGTCGAAATTACTGTTTCATTTTTATTTACTGTCTATATTATCCAAACAACGCGTTGTAACATGGTTTATTACATCAAGGTTTCAATCTGCAAATAATTACATCTTTAGTATAAATATACATCATTCATTCATTTGCTGATAATAAATTGTTATAAACTCCGTTACTATTAATAATAAAGATCCTCTCATATAATTTATCATCTGGTGTTGAATTTTCATATAAACTATTGAATAGTAAGAAACAAAAACACACGTAACTTTACATGTCATTTGGTTAACACTTATCTCCATATACATATTTTCATGTTAGAAAATTATAACCGACTAAGGACTATATAAGAGTCTCCAGATTTAGTATATCCGATTGCACACATTAAACAGCGAAAAGAATGTGGATCAGGATGTGATAATGGTAAAGAGGATAAAAATGAGCATGATGATAATAATAATGATGATAATAACAATGAAGATCGTAATAACAGTGATGGTAATTAATAATAACCGTGTTTGGGTGTCGGGAGAAAGGGGTGGGGGTAATGGGCAAGTGGGGGGGGGAAGGGGGGTGATACAGATGTTATATGAAGGGGGGGGGAGGGGGAGAGGGCAGAGACCTGCAATAGGGAGGAAAGTAAAGGCTTAGTCGATCTATTTATTTGGTGGAGTTTGGTCACTGGTCAGAGTGAGTGAAGTCAGAGTGAAAAATTTCCAAGCAAATTAACTACGCGCGCGCAAAAAAAAAAAAAAAAAAAAAAAAAAAAATAATGACTGAAGAAATAATAGGTGGTATTTAGTTTTGAAATCCGACTCGATGTTTTGTGGTATATGTTTTATTATTATTATTATTATTATCATAGCAAGAAAATGGTATCTAGAAAGTTGCCAGTGAAATCGTATCTGTGACATAATAAAATCGTATATGCGCCAAAAAATAGAAAAAAATGTAATCACGTCCGCGTAGAAAATAAATCGAGTGTTCAAAAATATGATCGACTGCAAAAAATAAATCGTATATGTGAAAAAAAAATCTATGCAAATATAGGATCGCACACACATTATTATGATTGATGATATTATTACCATTATTATTATTATTACTATTATTATTATTATTATTATTACTATTTTGATTCTTATTATTATTGGTGTTTTTATTATTATTGTTATGATTATTACTATTATATTATTATTATCATTATTATTATTGCTCTTGTTACTATTATCATTATTATTATGATTAATGGTAATGATAATATTATCATTATTATTATTATTATTATTATTATCATCCGTAATACTATAAATAATAAAATTATCCTCATAATCATCATCATCATCATCATCATCATCATCATCATCATCATCATCATCATCATCATCATCATCATCATCACCATCATCATCATCATCATCATAATTATCATCATTATCATTATTATTATTATTAATGACGATCGGTTACCACTACTGTCGAGGGAGATGAAGCAGTTGAGAGATGAGGTCACTGCTGAGAAGGAACAAGGGACAGTTTATCAGGAGCTCGAAAGCCATTTCCTAGGAAATGACCTTCGTCTTGCCTGCCATGCCCTGAGAAATTTGAACTCAAAGCCCCACTCACAGACGACTGCAGTCCACTCAGCAAGTTGGCCAGATCATCTCAGATCCTGATGGTGTGCAGGTTCGTTGGGCTGAGTATTTTGAGCAGTTCTACTGGGTTGATCCACCAGCAATTAATCTGGATGCGGGTAGTGCCGAGATTCCTTTGCCAGACCCACCCATCTGCGAGGATCCAAGCTGAAGAGTGGTAAAGCAGCGGGTATCTGCGGCATCCCAGCTGAACTGTTAAAGGCTGGTGGAGAACCTATGGCGAGGGGCTTGCATGCTGCCCTGTCTGCCATCTGGCAGACTGGTGTCATTCCCCCTGATCTGCTGAGAGGTGTGGTCATCCCTCCCTGGAAGGGGAAAGGAGATCGGTGGGACTACAGCTATTACCAAGGCATTACACTACTCAGTATACCGGGCAAGGTTCTCGCTCATATCCTTCTGAAACGTATCAGAGACTACCTGCTGAGACACCAGAGGCCGGAGCAATCTGGATTCACTCCTAGTAAGTCCACACTAGATCGTACCCTGGCGTTTCGAATCATTGTAGAGCGCCATTGTGAGTTCGGATGTGGACTGCTTGCAGTTTACATCGACCTCAAGAGAGTGTTTGATACCATGCATTACGAATCACTCTGGAAGATCCTGAGACTAAGAGGAATTCTAACAAGGATTATTGGATTAATAGCAAGCCTGTATACTGGTACTGAATGTGCTGCAAAGCGTGGTGGGGGCCTTTCGAGCTTCTTTCCTGTTAGTTCAGGAGTGAAGCAAGGCTATGTTCTGGTACCAATATTTTTCAACACTTGCATGGACTGGATGCTGGGTAGAGTTACTGTCAAAAGTCACTGTGGAGCAACTCTGGGGAATATCAAAGCTATAGGCCGTGACTTTGCTGATGTTACTATTCTATCTAAATCTCTGGAAATCCTAGTGGCGGTTCTTGATGCAATTCGCAATGAAGCGAAGCCCCTGGGGCTAGAAGTCTCCTGGACCAAGATCAACATCCAGGACTTTGGGGGCCTGCTAGGAGATCATGTTCAGCTAGTACGTGCTTCCAGTGAGAACATCTAGGTCACAGAGAGCTTTATATACCTCGGTAGTGCAGTTCATGACTCTGTGCTGTCAGGCTAGGAAGTCAGTAGACGGATTGTTCTGGCAGTAGGGATCATGAAATCTCTCAACAAGAGTATCTGGAGATGCCGGTACCTGTGCATTATGTCTTCAAGACCCTGATGCTGCTATAAAGTAGTGAAACCTGGACGCTATCTTGGAATCTCGCCTCGATGCCTTTTATAACAAATCCTTGCACTGGATCATGGGGTACAGTTGGCGGGACCATATGTCCAACCAATGGTTGCACTGTGAGACTGGTACAGGACCTGCTACTTGCACAGTCCACGATCGCCAAGTCAGGCTATATGGCCACCTGGCTCGTTTCTCACAGGTTTGAGACAACCCTGGGTGGAGGAGGCCTGTGGGACGACCTAGGAAATTGTGACTTGGTAGATCGATCGAACCTGTCGTGAAGAACTAGAGATGGCCGGGCCCCTGCCTGGCGGCTCGCCATGAAGGACCCTCGTAGGTCGAAACGAAGGGTGGAAGCGGCTATGCGCCCACGCCGGCGTTAGCTCCCAGTGAATGAATGAGTGAATGATTATTATTTTGTTATTATTATTATTATTATTATTATTATTATTATTATTATTATTATTATTATTATTATTATTATTATCATTATTACTATTATTACCACCATTATTATTATCATTCTCTTTATTATTATCATTATTATTATCGTTAGCATTATCATTATCATTTTTATAATTATGTGTTATTATTGTTCATTTCGAAGTTCACAAGACCGGGAAAGAGCTTATTTCGAATATTAAATGAATGGGAAAGACCTCTAGTTTATTCATGTGTATATTTAATAAATATCTGGCGTTTATATTAAGCCATGATAAAGTTGGAAATGAGGAGTTCTGTGGTTGTATAATAATTCTGACCACGTATTTTATTGGACAAATGAACGTAGCTATCTTGGTATGCACGATAGTAAATGAAATAATGAAGAGTTTATTAGGGGTTTATTAACTTCTTTTTTACGAACTCGAAATCGTAAAAAAAAAGATCGTGGTAGTTACGTTTCACTCTATCTTCGCGATAATAGATTATGATGCAATTGAAAAAAAAACTAAAGAAAAAAAAGAGCAATGTGGTGGAGCTGTTTTCTTTTTCTTTTTCTTTTTTTTTTTTTAGGTGCCTTGCTATTTATTTTTGTTTACTATGGAACAAATGCGCTGTGATGTCCTGGAAGAAAGCTGAGAATGTGGCAGTGACAGACATCAATCATGTTTTCGAGTGGGGATGTTGGCTGTCTGTTTGTGAAAGAATATTTTGTCGTAAGAGAGTTTCTAAATATTGAGTCATATGTGTGCAGGTGCGCACACACACACACACACACACACACACACACACACACACACACACACACACACACACACACACACACACACACACACACACACATACAGAGAGAGAGAGAGAGAGAGAGAGAGAGAGAGAGAGAGAGAGAGAGAGAGAGAGAGAGAAGAGAAGAGAATAGAAGAGGAGAGAGAGAGGAGAGAGAGAGAGAGAGAGAGAGGAGAGAGAGCGAGAGAGAGGAGAGAGCAGAGAGAAGAGAGCGAGAGAGAGAGAGAGAGGAAGAGGAGAGAGAGAAAGAGGAGAGGAGAGAGAGATAGAGAGAGAAGAGGAGAGAGAGGAGAGGAGAGAAGAGAGAGGGGAGAGGAGAAGAGAGAGGGGAGAGAAGAGAA
>NC_051395.1:50071612-50079112 GCF_015228065.2 Penaeus monodon | reverse complement strand
ACACACACAAACACACACACACACATGTATACATAAGTCTGTGCGTGTGAGTATAAATGTATCCACATATACACACACAACACAACACACATGTATATTCACAATCCGCAGATATTCCCACATGATACATTCTCCCCGCTTTCCGTTCTTTATAATCTCTTCTCTCTCTCCCCTTTCTCTACATTCCTCTCTTCTCATCTCTCTCTTCTCTCTCTCTTCTTCTCTCTTCTCTTCTTCTTTCTCTCTCTCTCTCTCTCTTCTTCTCCTCTCTCTCCTCTCTCTCTCTCTCTCTCTCCTCTCCGTCTCTCTCTCTCTCTCTCTCTCTCTCTCTCTCTCTCTCTCTCTCTCTCTCTCTCTCTCTCTCTCTCTCTCTCTCTCTCTCCCCCCCCCAGGCTGCGGAAGACCACGCCCCTCGAGGCCAGACGGACGCTGACGGGAGAAGACGGTGTTCTGGTCACCTGCTGGTATAAGAACAACACGATTTACCAAAACGTACATTACTTCATCCAGCCTCGTAGATCTCAGCGGAAGAGAGAAGCGTTTAAGGTGATTTTATTCATTTATTTATCTATTTATTTATTTTTTTGGGGGGGAATGGGATTTTTTTTTTTGTCTTTCTGTTTTTTTTTTTCTTTTTTTTCTTTCTTTCTTTCTTTCTTTCTTTTTGATTTTTTTTTCTTTCTGTGCTTTGTCTGTTCCTTTTTAGTCCGTTTCATTTTGCTTTTTTTTATGTTTCTGTTTTGTTTTTCATCTGTTTGCCTTTGTTTTTTTTTTTTATTCTATTTTCTTCCGCTTTTTATCTGTTTTACTAATTCTTTTTTTTATGTTTTGTTTTGCTTATTATGTTTCCTTCTGTTTTTTATTTTTGTTTCTTTAGTATTTTATTATTATTTTTTGATTGTTATCTTTTTAATTTTAAGTTTCGTTTTACCCTTTTTTTGTCTTGTTCAATTTGTCTTTTAGTTGTTTCCTTTTGTTTTTATCAATTTTCTTTTGCTTTTCATTTATTCCTTTTAACTTTTTGTTACCTGTTCTTTGTTTTCTTATGCTTTTTGTCTGTTTGCTTTTGTTTTTTATTTGTTTCTTTTTTCTCTTTTGTTTTCCTTTTTTATCTTTCCTTTTTTCCCTTTTCTGTTTCCTTCTTTTGCTTATTAATTTGCTTCCTTTTGCTTTTTATCTGCTTTCTTTTGTCCTTTTGTCTATTTTTTTATTTTTTTTTTATTCCCTTTTGTCTATTATCTGTTTCCTTTTTTATTTTTATTTTTTTATTTTTTAAATAAATAAATTAATTATCATTTTTATTTTTATTTTTTGCTTTTTATCTATTTCCGTTTTCCTGTTTTAGTTTCTAGGTTATCTGGCACATATGTCATCAGTATATATGTACATAATACTTGCCAAGTAAGTAATATACATGATTAATATAGCAATTATATTGATTACGGTCTTGCCTTAGTCAGAACTTTATAAAGAGAGGGCAATATAGGCTTAAAGTATAGTAGTTTAGTGTTCTTAGTACACTGTAGCTTATCTTAACTAATATACTTTGCGCAAAACTGAGAAAAACGTAAAATAAATTTGGCTGTATTTACCCCCGCTAAGTATTGACCTGGAGATACGTCTCTCTTACATTTCATATCCTTTTATATCCTCTGAAAGCATCCTTTTCTAATATAATGATTTCCATATATTGCCACTGAATTGTATATATTGCCACTGGCATAATAACAGATATTTTAAAGTAACAGAATGCATGTACTCTGAACACTTAAGTTGCATTTAACTTTATACGCCTCCATTGCTGGTGTAGCCTACATGTCTCCTCCGCACACACACGCACTTTCCTACACGACTATATCTGCCCCTTACAGACACGCACACACATGAACACAAACACACACACACGCATAGACACACACGCACACACACACACACATACACACACACACACACACACACACACGCACGCACGCACGCACGCACGCACGCACGCACGCACGCACCACCACACACACACACACACACACACACACACACACACACACACACACACACACACACACACACACAGCACACATAAAATATACACAAACGTACATATACACGTACATATCCGCCCCTCCCCCCCACACACACATACTCGTCACCACATACAAACTCAACAAGGCAGTCGCGCACACAAACAAACACGCACAAACACACATCCTCCCCCAGCAGACACACGCACAAAACTCCCTCAGCATCTTCCTTGGTTCCCAGCATGCCCTTCCTGCATTCGATACCCTTGGCATGCCCCTTGCACGGCCCTTTGCTTCCTCCAGAAAACACACGGGCAGCGGGGCACGCGGCCGGAGCAGCTGAGCGTCGCAATCGTGGGTACAGATGCAGTGGCCAGAGGTAACTGGAGAGGATATTTCAGCTTTTAAAAGACGTAGCTGCTTAGAAAAGACGGAGAGAAGGGAAAGGATGGGAAATAGGTAGTTGCATAGAAAGGATGGAGAGAGAGAAAAAAAAGAGTAGATGTATAGTAAAGACGGAAAGAAAAAAAGTTGCTGTATAGAAAAGGATTCACCGGTAGAAAAAATGTAATAGTTTTCATTCTAAAGGATATTGAAAACGTGCAGTCATTGTTTTATATTAATTTTTTTTTATTTATTTTGGATTTCTGCATCATCTACAGTGCTTTAAGTTCTAAAACATACACAGAATGACATTCCATTTTTTGTCGCTTATTGATATGAGTTGCACACGTTTCTCCCTAACCGTCTGCTGAGATAAGTCTCAGTTCTTGAAGCTTATATTAACCAATCTTAATAAATTCTGAATAAACATTGCATTTTGTCAATCTCAGTTCTTCATAAATAGTGCATCATGTCAATCTTCACAATTCATATTCTCTAATCCTACTAAAACGAATCAAACTCCCACCCCAAATCCCTTCAGGAAACCTGCGTCGCCACATGCCGAAGACGTTCCGTTTCCTGCGGGAGGAGCTGGACGCCATCGACCTCAGTGGCTACGTGAAGGTGGCCGACAACACGGACCCGAACATGTACGCGGTGCTGATGGGTCTCACGCCCGAGGAATTCAAGCGGCACAAGTGCAGGCCCAAGCAACGGGCCAAGTACGACGACTGCCCGCTGATCTTCAAGAATTTCTCCCAGGCGGGGTACGTCACAGCCTTCGCGGAGGACGCGCCCTGGATGGGGATCTTCCACTACAACCAAGTCGGATTCGTGAAGGAGCCCACGGACTACTACAACAGGCCGTACTTCCAAGTGTCCGAGAAGTACATCAGCCACAACGGCCAGTACGGCTCCTCCAACGGCAGGCTGTGTCAAGGGGGGACTCCCAGCATCACGGTCATTCACAACTACTCCTTAGCCCTGGCGGAGGCGCACCGAGACGTCCCTTACTTCGGCCTTTACTGGAACGCCGCCGTGACGCACGACTACCTGAAATTGGCGACCATGGCTGACACGCCGTCGCTGAAGTACCTGAAGGAGTTTCGCGACAGAGGCTATAACCAAAACACGGTTCTGTTCTTCATCAGTGACCACGGACTCAGGTGGGGCGCCTTTCGCTCGACGTACGCCGGAATGCTGGAGGAAAGGATGCCGTTCCTCTTTGCCGTGTTTCCTCCGTGGTTCAAGGAGGAGTACCCGGACGCCTGGAGAAACATGAAGAAGAACACCAAGAGGTTAACTTCCACCTTTGACCTTCACGCGACGCTGTTCGACATTCTGAATCGAGCCTACGCCGACATGACGAGGTGAGCGCGCGGGGGTGACGTAACGGAGCCGTCATGTCGTGTACATATATTTGTCACAGCGTGTTTTGCAGGCTTTCTCTCTAAATCTTCCTCTCTCTCTCTCTCTCTCTCTCTCTCTCGCTCTCTCTTTCTTTCTCTCTGTCTCTCTCTCTCTCCCCTTGCTTCCCTCCCTCCCTCGCTCTCCCTCCCCTTCCCCTTGCCTCCCTCCTCCTCTCCCTCTTTCTCTCTGTCTCTCTCTCTCTCCCCTTGCCCCCCTCCCTCCCTCACCCTCTCCCCCTCCCCATGCCTCCCTCCCTCCCTCGCTCTCCCTCTCCCCCCTTTCTCTCTCCTTGCCTTCCTCCCTCCCTCGCTCTCCCTCTCCCTCCCCCCCTCCCCTTGCCTTCCCCCCCTCCCCCTTCCCTCTCCACACCCCACCCAGCATTCTCTCACCCGTCGCGTCTCAACCAACGTCCCCCTCCGCTTCCCCCACCAGGACGTACAGCGGCGCTCACGGCCTCAGCCTCTTCCGCGAGATGCCCCTCAACCGCACCTGCGAAGACGCCTCTATACCCGAACACTACTGCGCGTGCGAGCATTCCGAAGACGCCGATCCGCGAGACCCGAAGTTGAAGGAAGTTGCTGGGTTCTTGGTCTCGAAGCTGAACTCGGGGCTGAGGAAGTTCCCGCAGTGTGTGCAGTTGGAGCTAGATACGGTGAGTGAGGTATATATATATATATATATATATATATATATATATATATATATATATATATATATATATATATATATATATATATATATATATATATATATATATATATATATATATATATATATATATATACATATATATATATATATATATATATTTTTTTTTTTATTAAATAAATAAATTATTATTATTATTTTTTTTTGAGGGGGAGGGAGGAGGGGAAGGAGAAGCTAGTGTTTTGTAATGTCTTCAGACAGAGTTTGAGACGGTGTCAGTTTTTATTATTATTATTTTTCTTTTTTTTCTATTACAAATGTCTTGTGGTGGAATTGGATGCGGTTATTATTTTTTTTATTTATTTATTTATTTATTTATTTATTATTATTATTATTATTATTATTATTATTATTATTATTATTATTATTATTATTATTATTATTATTATTATTATTATTGTTATTATTATTATCATTATTATTATTATTATTATTATTATTATTATTTTAATCATTGGCTTGGGATGTAGGAGTGTAGATGGTACGTAATTATGAGGTCGAGGGTGATGATGATAATGATCATGGTGCTAACAATAATGCTAATAGTAAGTAATAATAATATTTATGTATTTTGCCTTGTGTTGCGTAAAATAATAATGGGAATGTTGTTTTATATATTTCATGGCCCTTGTCAAGTTACGTAAAAATGATGAATAAACAAATCAATAAACAGTGATAATGATGATAATAATAATGATTACAATAATAATCATAATAATAATGATAACAATACAAAAAAAAAAATATAACAACGACGATGATGAGACCAAATGTAAATAAACACACACGTGTATCATTCCCCCCCCCCCCCCGAATAGAGTAAGAATAGGACTTGATTCTTTCTCTCCAGTCATTCTAAAACAACACATCTCCCCCCCCCCTTCCCCCCCGCAGGTACTAGGAGGTCGAACCGGCTCGGCGAGAAACAGCACGACACCCAAAGGTCTCAATAGTATCATCAGTACGTATCTGGTGACCTTTCAGACCAAACCAGGTGAGCGAACTTTTTGGCAACTCGAGAAAGAAGCAAACGGAAGGTAAATTGGCAACTCTGTGAACCAAACCAAAGAGGGGACTTAGCAATATGCTATGTATGTATGTATGTATGTATGTATGTATGTACGTATGTATGCATGTATGTATGTATGTATGTATGTATGTATGTATGTATGTATGTATGTATATATATATATATATATATATATATATATATATATATATTTTTTTTTTTTTTTTTTTTTTTTTTTTTTTTTTTTTTTTTTTTTTTTTTTTGATAGATAAAAATATAATTCACGTCCTTTTCTCCCCCGCCCCCCCACCACCACCAGGAGGAGCGAGACTCGAAGCCACAGTCAGGGAACACGACGACACGTTCGAACTCGTAGCCGAAGTCTCCCGAACGAACAAGTATGGCGACCAGAGCCACTGCGTCACGGATTTCGTTTACAGGAAATATTGTTATTGTAAAGATCTCTTGACAAACAGTTTAAGTGAAAATAATGATAATAATAATGGGGTGAAAATGATATAATCTTAATGTTATTTTATTTTATTTATTTATTTATTTTTTATCGTAAAGATTTGTTGACTATTTAACACACAGGAAATAGACAATGTACAATTGGGAAAGTACGGAAAATGATTAAGAAATAAGAAAAAATATATGAAAACGATAAAACAATTTAGACAATTGTGTAAGATAATGACTAGTGATTGCCTTACTGAATCGTCCGTCCGTTGCAAAATATGATTTCTTAACGAGTCTGAAACGATGTTTGTAATACGCAAAAAAATAAATAATTCGAATTTGTTCTTCTTATTATAATTTTTCCTTTGTAGAGCCATGTTGAGTTGGAGCAATATATATAAACTTTAAGTTGTACTTTGAATTTGAAACCTAACTGTGATGTTATTAAAAGCTTTCTTTTTTATTCGATTAATATATTGCATGAGGTGGGAAATGGTTTTTCCTGTCTGTAAACTCTGGAATTCTCTGTTTTTTTTTTATGTTGAGAGAATATTGATGAATTTTCACATAAATCTTTGACACGAAAATGTCAGGATTTGTTTCGTTATTGCTTTTTGTAAGTATTAATGGCAATTCACAACTCCATCTTTTCCATGGCGTTGATGACGTCATGACATATCAATACATGATTGGTGGGATTAAGTGGCTCGCTCTGCGCATGTGCAGGATTAAGATTTGAACTCAAATGTAAAGTCTGGTCCGGAGGTGAAATTTAATCCTGGACGCTGCCATTGCACATGCGCATTAGAGATCTGGCTTAAAACTTCAATATTGGATTAGCTTTAAGGGCACGTGCAGAAGACGCCCTATCTCTGCATTTGAGTGGCTCGGAAGTCCAGTGGATGCTACGGCTGGACGAACCCCCAGGCGAACTGTACGTCAAGGGAATCCATGGCAGAGAGGAGGGGGAGGGGGTGCATAAAAAACGCATGGCAGAGCTCACAACAACGAGGCGACAAGAGAAGCAGTGAAGCATACCATTGAGAATTCGTAATGTCGTGAAGGCGTACAACGTAGCGATGTCCACCAACGCAAAGGAGATGCCCGGACAGCAGTCAGCATGAAGTCAAGAGGGCTGACAGATCGTTGCACAGCATCAGTGACGGTAAGGGGGCTGATTACCAAAAATACGTGTAGTCCAGATTGCCAGGGAAGTGTCCGATAAGGTTAATTAGGAAACTGGTATTGATACAGAACATGGCTGTGCAGATTATTCGGACAACTAAAATTTCGAATATGAGAAAGGAACATCTAGCTGCTTTCTCATACTCAAGCTTTTAGTATTAAAGAATCAAGGTTTTTGCCGTGATCATGACAGTGAAATGTTGTCTTGTACTTCCTTTCACTCTATCTCTCCCGCAGGCATGAAAGAGAGAGAGAGAGAGAGAGAGAGAGAGAGAGAGAGAGAGAGAGAGAGAGAGAGAGAGAGAGAGAGAGAGAGAGAGAGAGACA
>NC_051395.1:50051612-50066612 GCF_015228065.2 Penaeus monodon | reverse complement strand
CGTTATATATTTTGTATATACACAAGCTTCTTTCCTTCCAAACCTGCATAACAGTCTCTTCCAAAAAAACTCTCATTAGTTTTTTTTCCAGTTTGAAAATAATCACATTCCTGAACATTTTCTGGACTGAATACTGTCCTCGCTAATCGCACCACAGCTTCCATTAAAAAAAGAAATGAGAAAGAAAGAAAGGAATAAGAGAGAGAAAGAAAAAGAAAAAAAAAAAAGAACATCGGGGGACATCAGTTCGAATCAGTTCACGCAGAGCCATTTTTCATCATATTTTCATCATTATTAACACATCTTTTCCATTGTATACAGTTTCTCGCTCAAGAGAGATGGGGGGGAAAACACACCTAATTGCCTATGTATTTTCATGCTTTTTCCCAGTAACAATAGTGGTAGGTTCGTGTCTCGGAACGAATGAATGGAAGAGGGAGGAGAAACGAAATATATATATATTTTTCCTCATGGATGAGAAAATATGGAAACCTGTGTTATAGGAACGATACTTTTTTGTGCGTGCGAGAGCAGTGCCATATATATGGTAAGATTCAGTGAAGGTGTATAACAATATGACTCTTTTTTTTTCCTGTTTCACAATATTTTGTAATTAACAATGACAAAAATACATATTTTGCAAATGAAACACCAACAACAATTCGACGAACGGTAAATGTATCCCACCAAAATGCCACCAAACCAATTAATCAGAACAAAATTCAAAACACAAAGCTCTAATTCCCGCTATTGGGAGACAACCATCTAACAGACTAAACCCAACACGTGATCATAATACAGTCGATATGTTCCAATCACCAATTCCTTAAAATTACGAAATACAGATTTACAAGGTTCAAAAGAAAGAAAGAAAAAAAAATACAGTGCACACTCGTTGAACATTATTTCAGGTAAATGTACCAGGTGGTGTTTCCTTTTTTTTCTTCAAGTATAAAGGCACATTCTAAAAAAAAAAAAAGAAGAAGAGAGAGAGAAAAAAAGGTTGAAATTATCATCCACTATCCTTTGGTCTCAAACAATATCTGAATCAAACAAATATGTCTGTAAATAAACATCTTTAGAATATTCATGTTTCGTTGAATCTGGTGATGTAATAAGGCTTTTTAAACACTACTTTGATTATTGTATTTGGCTTACTTTTTACGCCGTTAATTTTGAGCACATTTGTTTCTGTAAAACTAATGCATCGTTTTTTTTCTTATCACTCGACAAATCATACGAACCAAATCAACTGTTTTTACAAATATAATTCTAAGCATAATTAAGTCTATAAGTCACTGTTACCTATATTTCGACCATCACAAGCATTTGATTCTCTTTCTCAAGGCCAATATTTAGGCGAGAATTGAGAGCCAAGCCTTTCGAATCAAGCAGGATCTGTCCCCGAATCCTTTATATCTAAGGCAACAACACCATATCAATCGTATTAACTGATTATAAAGGCCACCTGATTACACAGAGAGAGAGAGACAGAAGACACCCGAAATCTTGTTCGATTGGAAAATAATTTATAAATGCACACACACAAAAAAGTACTCATAATGCAAAATGATGTACAAATGTCAGTTACATCAAAATTTGTGAGTCTGAAGTCTGTGTGCTATTTTGTACCTCGTGAGTTTATATCATCTCCAATAATTTAAAATGTTAGAATATATCTGCAAAATAAAATATCAACAATCTGTAAAACACCAATACTATTGCAGTGAGACTACGTAAGTATAATGTCATTTTACTGTTAATGCTACTGTATCCTTGGAACACTACCCCGTGAAGGTGAGATATTATTACCTGTAAATGAATGACTTACATACTATGATGAGTATTTGGAATTTTGGTGAAATTATTACTATAACGTTTTCCCTTCGTTGTAACTTCGCCATAATATTGAATGAAGAACGACATAGCGTTGACAATGACTTATTTTTTGGTTAGAGTTGTGATTTTGTGCAATTTTGAATTTAATTCGCATTGATAGTGCCTGATGTTAGTGTTTATATCTTTTTTTTATGGATCATGAAACGATAATTAACGAGCAAGCAAAGTTAATTGAAGATGACAAAAACGTTTACATTCTGTATTTCCGTGATTAAGTTTGCTTAGAGTTAATGCTAAGTGCACGTATCTACTCTTTGCACAGCAGGATCTAAATAAAGCTACCTCTTAAGTAAAAGATTCGTAACTTCTTTTTTTCACAATGAACGGAGCGCGGAGGGATATTGGTTGTCGTATTTTTTGGCTCATAAAGAGGACGATTGCTATGATAATTCTGGCATAGAGAGAAAAGGCGATTAACAGCTTTAATCTTCTTCTTCTTCTTCCTCCTCCAGCTCAAGCGGTGCAATCCTTACAGCGTAGATCTAGCGGTTACATGGCTGACTAATATAGGCCTATATGACCCCCTTTTTTTGGTGGGGGTGGGGGTGGGGTGGGGGAATATTGACATGCCTTTGAACGATTTGTCATGGTCTAGTGACTCGAGTGATATTTGCGAAGCTGAACCTACACCTCTACGGATCTATGTGATGCTGTTGTGCCTAAAATGGTAAGGATCGAAATGCCTATAACTGTACATTTAGTGTCGCCTGCGCCAAATCCCAAGTCGGGTTTTGAGGTACACGTTTTCCAAGACTTCGCGAAATCAATGACCAACAATCACCCTTCCTGCTTAAAAATGTTTGTCTCAAGTCCGTAATTATTACTAATAACATTGTTACTTCTTACAATGAAAGATTTATCGGCAACATCTTACATCGGGGATCCTTGCAAGCTAGAGAGATTCCAAAATTGAACAGAGAGGAGAAATCTTCAAAATGTAATTCCGAAGGCTATGCTAGAGCAAAGTTGAGTGCCGCTGCATCAACGCAACAAGTCAAAGTGAGGCAAAGTGAGTGTTCAGATAACCCGGTGCTCATTTGCAGTTTCACCACATATCGCGAAAGTATTATTATTTTAAAAATTCGTAACAGCTTCAAGAGGTGCAGCAAATGGGGGCCTGTAAAGCTGTATAAAATTTGGGGGTAGGTTCTGTAATATAATTAAAAGGTTCGTAGTCAATTGAAAAAAAAAAAAAAATCTTGTGCTGCGTCCTGTATGTTTCCAGCCAAAGGGAGGAAGGAATGCAGGTCGTGCAGACAGGGAGGACTGTCGATTGCATAAGTAGTACGTCCTTTTGTTTCTGCTACTCTTAGAATACATTAGCATATGTGGATAGAAACGTGGTAAAGCTAAATCTCTAAGACAAACACAAAGGGTATGCTTCTAATCTCATACAACGTGCTACAAAAATAAAAAATCTGTATCTAAATTCTATCACAGTTGAGACTCCTAAGTGAAAAATGAATGATGTCTGCAGATGTCAACAGCACGATTTTTCTTCTATCACGCTCTAATGATATACACAATGAAGTATGGGTCGAGGGTAGCATTAACTACGGAACAATGATGCCATGATCGGTGACGCAAGCAACCGGCCATTTCTGACGTGATGCCAACGCCACCTTTTGCCAGGAACTGCAACAGCATCTATCACACGACGCAGGGAGCGAGGGGGAACGCTACACAACTTTTCTTGATTATCCATGAGAAACGGCTTTGCTCATTTTGGTTTGAGATTTAATTTTGAATCAATGTTATTTGTATACATTTTGTACACAAGACCGAAAGTTTGGAATCATTAATTTCTTGATTTCATATTTCCATCTTCACTTTACTGTTATTTTCACTAACAATGGTTAGAAAAGCATCATTTGGGATTTCAGTCGATAATGTATAACAAATGTACCAATGTCAAGGCCCTAGAAATACCTGATATTTCATCACTCATTACAAAACACCAACTTTCTTTAGTTGCGTAACGTTTAAAGGAAATCGCGGTTCGGCTAGTTCACCACAGTAAGCACAGATATATAGCCAAGATTCGCACGAGGACTGGTTATATGTCGTACTTCAGCCTACCCTCCAAGTTGTAGGATTTCTCAACTTCGGATGAAATCCTACACAGAAAAAACATGTGAAAAATAAGGCCAATGAAGGCAGTTACAATCTCTGAAGACGAAGTTCAGGTCTTCAGTGATGCCGTAGTAATGGAGCAAATACGGGACACAGAGAAGTGCGAGAGCGTGCTGATCACATATCTAACTCTCAGAAAGTGATAGAAAAGCACTAGATTTCTATTCACAGGACAAAAGAGGAATGGGAATTTGATCTTAGTCAAATACAAAGCACATGATCAGTCTCAACAAAGAGCTCACTTTAGGCCAAGTCTTCTTCACGTGTCAATATCTCAGATGACTCGCTCGGTCACCATCAACCTGTAAACAAATGTGGCGCTGGAAACGGATGCCACCATTGCCGTCTTCAAAGCGTCCAGTACAAAATGCGAGACAACGGCATTTTCATCCACATCACAAGGATCTCCAAAAAACACCAGGTCCTTTTAAAATGGACACTTGCGCTCGACTATCGATATGTCTGATTTAAAGGACTTTTCACATAAAAAAATGTCCCAAAAGATAATTGAAGAGATCATACTACCCTATTATCACCTATTCCATTACAGCCATCTCAGGAATGCCCACTTGACTGTTGTGGGAAGCAGCATATGCCCACATGACAGTCATGAGCGGTAACAAACGCACAACCCCTACGGCGGGGAGACAGAGTTCGCCGCAATAAGTCCACATCACATTCGTTGTATGTTCGGATCCAAAAACTATATAAAGCATGATTAGTGTTATCACAAAAGTTACTGAGGGCAGCCACATGTTACAATGTTGTACGCAAAAACACAGGCTTATGGAAGTTGTAGGGAAGGGAGAAGGATGGGGAAGGGAGAAAAAATACCAGTGAGATGTCATAGTGCATAGTGAAGACAGAAAACGTGAGGATCTCTAGTTAGGGCATCTGGGACAAAGAAGAGAGAAAGGGAAATGATAGTGCAGGTGGAGGGGCATGGTGGCCGGTGCTGGGTATCAGACAAGCATAAGGCGTGGCGGGTGCAGAGCAGCACGGGGAGTGGGGAATGAAGATTTTGGGGTCTGAAGGGAAGACGATGACTTTAAGGCAAAATGGAAGTTTGTACAGGCCAGAGCAAGTGTTAAAACAGACTATTGTATCTGTCGTGCTTGCGTTAAACATTGGGTGATTTATATCAAAATTACTTAAAACTCCGTAGAAATATAATGCGTCTGCTCTTATGTGATATCTGCTTGGTCCATTATATAGCATTAACTGATTCTGTATGTTTAGCTCAGTTCGACTGCTTGTCTCGAATGAACACTCTTGTAACTAAGTCCACATTAGTAGCACTGTGCAATGTACTAAGTAAAGTATCCTATATATAAATATAGCTATAGATATATTTATATATATTGTTTAGATGAGATAAAATGTTATAAGTCATCAAGATGGAGAAGTTACTCAGTCTGATTTAATAACTAATAGTTATTATCTAAAGCAAGGAAAAAATACTTTCTTTATGAAAAAAGATTATCAAAAATTTTCTTCTATTGTTTTCAAATTAGAAGTTTTGGTCGCTTTTTGAACACATATTTTGCTGTCATATTACGGAACAAGCAGTTATATATCATCATTATCATTTCTAATATGGTTTCTCCGCATGGCCTATTATTCTTTTGTTTACAATTTTACTTTTGTAATAATTTGTACTTCCGTAAACTCAAAAGAAATTACAAAAAAAAAAAGTCTTGGAAAGCAGTACAGTGTCTGATGCCGACTGCCACATCTACCAGTAACACTTTTAGAAAAGGTTTGGCGTCGTAATATGGATTAAAAGTCTGATCAGGAGTTAGGAGTGCAAGGACTCAGAGCATCACCAATTGGGGAAGAGAACAGCAACTTTGGGTGATGGTGATGATGGCTCATGGGTTTATCAACAAGGTAGGTCTTGGTCACAGGCTGCCTGCTTGGGCCTCCACTGGAAAGGCTGGATAAGCAAGGTGAACATGAAGGTTGGGATTGAATGAGTAGCACTTGAGCCTGGAGCTTAAGTGGGCCGGAGTTTGGAATGGGGACTGGTGAATTGACTGACTTCGGCTGTTCTTGAATTGGTGCTGACATGGGGTTAGGTTCTGTGAGTGACGGTAAGGCATTCTGTTGTGTTGACAATGGTGGCTGTTGCTCGGCGGGTAGTAGTGGTTCTAGCTCATGCTCTGAAGCCGAGGGATGTTTGTTTTGAGCAGATATTTTAGAGTGTTGTGATTGTTGATGTACAGGAGTGATGAACGGCTCGTGGGAATGAGCATCATTTAAACCAAGACCCGTGTGCTGGCAAGTACTTAGATTGTGTAGGGAATTCTGAGACGAGGTTCGGGGAAGCAGACAAGATATTGCGCAAGAATGATCTGGATTCGAGGCTTTAGTAGGCTCTTCCATTTTTGAGCAGTATGCTTGAGGAGGCTGTGATTTGTGTGCCTTATTATTGCTTGCAGGCATGATGTATTCATCATTTTCTTTGGAGAGAATATCTGGCTTGCTATCACTGCTTGACAGATTGCCAGATTTGCTATTCTGTCTTGCTATAGTACAAGGCTTGCTGCTCTCACCTTTGGAAGAATCAGGCTTACTGTTTTGTCTCTTGAAAGTACAAGATTTGCTAGTCGGAATCTTGTGAACATCCGACCTACTGTCTTGTCTCTTAGTTGTTTTGGGTTTATTATCTTGTTTGGTAGGGTTGACAGTGGTGTTCTTGTCTTTAGGGGAAGTAATAGGTTTAACATCTTGCATAGAAGTTTTACACTTTTTATTTCCACTATTTTGCTGGATGTGAACAGCTGATTGACCAGACTTGGTATCTTTTCTTGGAAGTGTAACTGGTCTGCCCTCTTGGTCAATTAATGTATTAGACTTGCTTTTCTGTCTTGTAAGAGTGCTAGTCTTATGTGTCGAATGACTAGCCTTGGGATCAGTCTTACTGGCTTCTTTGCCATATATTGAAGGACTGACTTCCTCATTTTTACTCTGGGACGTACTAGACTTTTTGTCGTGACTTGTTGCAGCATTTTTCTTTCCATGAACTGGAGAAGTAACAGGTGTAGTGGTATGTGATAACTGACTGTGTGATCCAGCAGCCTTTTTGCTGTCTATTTGTGAAATATCGGCCTTTTTACTGTGTTTTATTGATGAGTCTAACGTCTTGTCTTTAGTTGATGGAGTGTCTGACACATTTTCTTGAGAGCGCGAGGACGAAGGCTTTTTAGGTCTAGTTGTTGTGGTACTTAGCGCCTTATTTGGAAGCGTTTTGTCTTTTGTAAGTGTAGAGTCAGATTTTTTGTCTTCTTTTGAAGTGTAACCTGTATTCTTACACTCAGCAGGAATATTCCCCTTCTTGTCTTCTACCATCGAGCTGCTAGATTTCCTTGTCTTTAGTGGTGGAGTACCAGGTTTCTTATCTTGTGATTTCTTATCTTTACTAGTTGTTTTCTTGTCTTGCTGTGATGAAGTACTAGGTTTATCTCGTAGTGAAGAGCTGGACTTTTTGTCCTGTGATGATGGAGTAGTAGCTTTGCCTTCTCGTTGAGATGAAGAGCTAGATTTTCTCTCTCTCAGTGGTGGAGTAACAGGCTTACCTTCATGTAATGATGTAATACTAGCTTTTCTGTCTCTAGCTGATTTACTGTCTTGTGATGATGATGTGCTAGATTTTCTGTCACGTGACGAGGAAGTACTCGATTTCCTGTCTCTTAATGGAGGTGTAACAGGTTTACTGTCTTGTAATGATGATGTACATTTTCTCTCTTGCAAGGGAGGAGTGCCTGGTTTGCTGTCTCGTGTTGATGAGGAACTGGATTTTCTGTCTCGAGAGCGTGGAAGGGTTGATTTGCCATCTTGCAATGGCGGAGTACCTGGCTTACTGTCTCGTTTATTCGTAGTAGTAGATCTTCTCTCTTGCAAAGGTGGAGTGCCAGGTTTCTTGTCAGGTGATGGTGATGGGCTGTGCTTTTTGCCTTGTGGTGAAGGGGAACAAATCTTATTGCTTTGTACTGATGGAATGTCTGGACTGCTGTCTGGTCTTGTGAGGTTGCAAGATTTGTTACCCTTCCCTGAATGATCAAATATGTTACCTTTTTCCTTTCTAGGGGGTTCATTCCTAGATTTACTACCCTGAGGAAGGGCATGACTATCTTTACCCTCTTTTATACTTCGGGAATCTAGCTTGCCATCGTTTTTCAAAGAACATCCATGTTTTAAAGATTTGGAATGGTCATCTTCCGAAGCTGATAAGATTGGCACCTCATATCTGCAAGAGCTTACATTTCTTTGTGGTGATTCCAAGGCATCTGGCTCACTGCATAGAGTGATATGAATTTGTTCATGGATGGTTTCTGGGGATACTGTTATCTTCTGAGTAACAGAACTAATTGGTGAATTCTTAATATCATTTCTCGTCACACAATGCGGCTGATACTGTCCCGTAACCGTCAAAGTTGACCTCTCAGGCAGGGATGACTGTCTGGGAACATGTTTTTCAGGCATGTCAGACACAGAACATGTACTGTTCAGAGATGACACTCTTGTACATTCACGCTTATGGTACTCTTCTGAATTCCCTTGTGACGAAGAGGTATGGATATTCTTATTTAGCTGTGGAACACTTATGCTAGTTTGTTGGTATGGAGTTTTGTTTGGTTTGTATCTTGATTCTTGTAAAGAGGCCTGTTTGAACAGTTCATTGTAAGGGCACGGGATTGTTGGTGGAGGAACTGTGTGTCTGGTGATCCACTTGTACCTCTGGTGTTGAGGTGAACTGAAAGGAGAGACGCTGAGTCGGAGAGACTCCTCTGACTCTTCTTCTGGAAGAGAGGATTGCCTGTATATATGTACATAGGATTTCATGATGGCTGGCTGGGTATAGGGTGAGTAATCTGAATATTGCTGAGGAAGAGATATGTCTGTGCTTAATGGATCAGAAAGAGAGACATCCTGAGTATGCTGAGGGGAGACCTGTTTCACAGAACCATTCGCTAACACTTCCGGTTTCATCTCGGTGGTCTTGCTTTGCTTAGGATTACTGTTGCTGTCGACTGTTTCTTTGTGAGCTGCATTTTCTTTAGAGGCATTGTTTTCTGAAGACTTCCTGGCCGACTGTACCCACAAAGTGCATTGTCGGAAGAAGCTTTTGGGTGAGGTTTTAGTGACTGTGTGTTGAGGGGAGTTTGGGGTGGAGGAGAGATGTTTGGGAGAGGGAAGTGGTGATGTTTTGCGTTTCTGTGACCCTGAGGGCGAGACGGAGCGGCTAGGTGAGCTTGGTGGGGAAGTGTAGGTGTGCAAAGTGTGCTTCGGGGAGTTGATGGAGGAAGAGGAGCCATACAGTGGGGAGCTCATGGGGGATGAATCAAGCGATCTAGAGGGGGAACCGACTACGATGAGGGCTGGTTGGCGAACTGCCGCGGTGAGAACTGGCGGATGAAAGAGAATGACTCGGGGATGTTTGGGGCACACTGGCATGTCTCGGGGAAGTCATAGGAGAAGAGATGCGTCTGGTAACCGTTCTGGGAGACGCGTGCTGAGGTGTGAGCTGAGGAGATGACTGCTGAGGAGGAGTAAGTTGCGGAGAGCTGCTCCTAGAGGACCTTCGGGTAAGTGGGGAGGGCGGTGTGGGGCTGCTGCGCCGCGGGGATACTGGGGAGCTGGAGGGACTGTAAGGTGACCTTGAAGGACTGCAGGAGCGGCGAGAAGGGCTTGAGGAACGGCTGGCCGAGTTTCTTCTAAAGAGCCCAACCCTGTGGAGGGCAGACAGGATTAATAGTGAACCTTACGCTACATTCTCTATAGCATCATCTTTTCCTGAGACCTAGAATTATGGAAATGGTAAACTAACATGAAAAAACAACAACAATAAGAAATCTATGAAGTCCATTGCAACATCACAATTCATAAATCTGGACAACCCAGTGATTCTCAAAATGCATTAGGTGCCGTGTCGGGCGGCCAGTGACTTCCACCATCCTTACTAAATGCCCGCAAACTAAAGGTGCTGACCTACCCTAGTCAGAGGGTAGGGCAGGGGGTACAGCTTATTGATGAGGTCAGGGCAGAGGTCATGGCCCACTCTTTGGTGTGGGAGGTGAGCAGTGGTGGGGGATGGGGGGTGGGGAGGTGCAGAGGCTATCGGTTGAAAGGTTCGGCAAGAAAACACCGATGGTTTTGGGTAATGGGGAAACTGAGAGTATTTAAACGTCGCAGCTTTGGCAACGTGGCTGGCGGTTTGAACGGAACAAGGAGAGAAGTTAACCTGACCCTCTGGCCCTTCCCGACAATAGCATGGCATAATACTACCTATGAGAAGGCATGTATACATACGTACTTACATACGTGTGTGTGTGTGTGTGTGTGTGTGTGTGTGTGTGTGTGTGTGTGTGTGTGTGTGTTTGTGTGTGTTTATGTGTGTATGTGTGTGTGTGTGTGTGTGTGTGTGTGTGTGTGTGTGCACGTGTGTGTGCACACGTGTGGGTGCGAGTCCGTGTGAGTGTATGTTCGTGTGACTCCCGTGTCGTGTGTGTTCGTGTGCGTGTGTCCGTGTTCGTGTGTTCATGTTCGTGTGTATGTGCATATGTGTATGTGTGTATGTATGTATGTATATGTATTTAAGTATGTATATGTATATGTATTTATGTATGTGTATTATTAGAAATGTATGTATTTACGTATCTTCATGTATACATACGTACACATTTATATATACACATAGACAATATATATTCACAAATATGTATATTACTCAAATCGTCCTATATACAGCTTACTCAAACCAATGCAAATCCCGGTCAAAAAAGTGAGTAAAAGATTCCTACAAGCAGAGGTGTCCAATAACCTTGTATGGGTAGCCATGGAGTAAATACAGCAGTCAGAATTTCTAGCGCATTTTGCTAGTCCGGGAACTATGATAAAGAAAAGGGGAAAATAGAAAAGAGAAATGTCAAGATGATGCGCAAAAAAAAAACATGGCATCACCTCTGCTAAACTCATCGCTTGTGTTTGTTTGTTTGTTTTTTTGTTTAGTTTTTTTTTTCACTCTATAAAGGTGATGGTCGCTCGGAGCCCGTAATGCGCTGCGTCGGTGTTTCGCTCGAGAGAGTCGGTCGGAGTTCGAAGCCAAGAATTATCATTATTATTATTATTATTTGTGTCGTTCTGCTCTGTTGTTGTAAAGGTTGTTATTGTTTGTTGTGTTTGATTTATTGCTTACGGCTTATCAGTGTTAGTTCAATCATTCTTATAGTATCAGTATACTGTTTATAAACTTACTTGTATTATTATGATATCACTTCGCCCATTATAGATTGAAGTCACTTTTTTTTTTCTTTCTTTCTTTTGTGGTGGATATCTGTTTCTAAGATTTCAGCAGCTTGGTTGAATCTACGCTTATGTTAAACACACACAGTCAGTTTGCAAGCACGCACAGTCACTCACTTAACTACAAAAGATCAGAATTAATACATAACTCAATATATATATATATATATATATATATATATATATATATATATATATATATATATATATATAATAATATATATAATATATAATATATATATATATATATATAAAATATATATATATATGATAATATATATATATATATATAATATATATATATAATAATATATATATATATATATAATATATATATATAATATATATATATATATATATATATATATATATATATAACATAAAACGCAACGGCAAGAGAGCGTCCTCCAATTAGGGGAATATAATTGGGAATCTTTCCGACCAAGAAGTTTAGCTGAAAGGAATCAAAACAATCACCCCGTTTGAGAGCAAGTTAACTGAATAACGGCAGCAGCGTCTCTCGCGTCTCACAGGACCATTCATCTATCCGTCTCTCTTTTTAATGTGTGTGTGTGTGTGTATTTGTCTTTCTCTTATCTCTCTCTCTCTAGCCTCCGGGCTAGTACAGTGGTAACGTGTCGGCCTCTGAGATGTATGTACTGACGCGTAAATTTTGTTGCCTCTGTTTTGCCACGTATTAAGACAACATATAACTCTCTTGTCGAAATATTCTGTCATTTTTACTTTGCGTTCGAATGTTATTTCATGATAGATTTTCTTAAGAGTTTTAGATATTTAACTGCTTGTTTATCGAATGTCTCGTTGTAAATTACCCGCCTGTGGCTGTTTTGGAGTGCATGGTATTTGAAAACGAGAACTTTTGATAAAAAACGTTTAGGATATTTTACCTGCGCCTTTAAAATAAGAGCCTGCGTTTGTGATAAAAAGAAAAGAAAAAAACGTAAGGGATAATAATAATAATAATAATAATAATAATAATAATAAAAAAATCTTTTTTTTTATTTTTTTTATTTATTTTTATTTTTTTAGATCTGAGCGGTTGTTTCAATCGAAGAAATATGAAATAAAAAGAGAGCATGTCCTATCAAACGTTTTCATAATTCAGAAAAAAAATAAAGAATGGAAAACACTACCTTTTTTTGTGAACTCAAAATGGTCATAACGTACACCATTATTTTTGAATGGTTCCAAGTAATATTTCCTATTACCATTACTATTATCTCCCGCTTCGCTTCGGTTTCATTATTGTAATAACTTGACATTTTCAAATTCTTTAAGGAGAGACTGATTGCCCACCTCTGATTTTTGGCTATTTTATGTCAAAACTGATTTTTTTTTCTGTATTACATCTTTCTCCCTCTCTTTCCTCTCTTTGTCATATTTTCTTTTTCTTTTTCGTATCTTAGTCTTTTTTTCTCTTTCTTTTTCCTCTCCCCCCCTCTCTTTGTCACAAAATAAACAAATAAATTTCAGCTCCAGCAGTGCAATAGCTTAATCTTGCTCCAAAGTTTTAAGCAAAGCTCTTAAAAAAAGAAAAAAAAAAAAAAAACATTGAAGAGCGCGCCTGCAATATAGCTAATACACTTCTGAAGCTTCTGAAGTGTCACCCTCCCTTTGTGCTTCATTGCAGCGACGTGTATCTTGCCTTTTCTTTTTGCCTTTCCTTCATTTCTTTTTTTTTCTTCTTCTTCTTTTTAAGTTTTTATCTTTTTGAAAATTTCCGGACTTGCCTCTTGGAGTTGATGATGATAAGGCGACTTAGGTATATTTTTTTATGACATTATTTCAACGTAATTTAAGAGGGGGAGATTTTACTTGACTACGATTAGTGGAAGTTGGAGACGGCAAAGAAGTCGCTCGGTGCATACGTACACTCGCACGCACATGCAAAACACAACTATATACACGCTAATATACGTAAACGCAGACACACATGCTATATGTATATTATATGTATTATATATCTGTCTGTATGTATGTACATACATACATACATAGGCATGTTATTATGTGTGTGTGTGTGTGTGTGTGTGTGTGTGTGTGTGTGTGTGTGTGTGTGTGTGTGTGTGTGTGTGTGTGTGGTTACCTTTATGACTTCTCGATACTGCTAGATACCACAGAGAGGAACAAAGCACTCACAGACCCCCTATACTACTGGCCCACCCACCATGGCGGCTGAACATCGTCATGCACTCTCTCGGACGAAGCCTCGACTCGCGGTTCGAAACACATGCGAAACAGGCTCAACTCGTCTCACGGTGAAAGGCGTTTGTCACAAGACCCAGTGTGCCGTCTGCAAAGGTCATGTGACGGGGACAACGGGGTGTATGTAGTTGTCATGTCATATGCATTTTATCTAGATATATCTTTCTGGCATGTATCTATGCACGGTGTGAAGTAGTGGGAATAACTTTGTTGCAGGGGAGTGAAACCAATATTTGTTTCCATTGGTAAGTGCTGAGTTGTGACTGGAACCAGCATTCTGGCATGGTAAATGGTTTATGATTTATTAATGCAATGACCAATACTCAGTGGTTTCCTATATTACATATTTTTTCTCTCCGTTCCTGTATGATGCATGCGAATACTGACAATTTTTTTTTACGGTAATTTGAGATCACTTCCAGTGCTATGTGAAACATGCCATTATGTTACTATTTTTATAATTAAACCACTTTCAACTAGGACTTTCTAATACATGCTAGTAACATGTATCTAACCTAGACTCATGTAATAGAGACTAAGGCTTACAGGAATCCTAAGATAATGGGGTGAAGTTTTGTATTGTTACGATGCTGATGCGAGATGATTAATGATTATTACGCTGATAATGTGACAGGAGTGTCTGATAGTAATGAACACGTAGCCTATTACGCTGATAATGTGATAAAAGTGTCTGAGAACAGTGATCCGTAGCTTAGTGGATCCTTATATCCTCTGATGGATACATAAGATATGACGATTTTGTGTGTGACCGTGTAATCCGTGTGACTACTCGTTCTTGCTTACTGTGAGCTGATGGTAAGAGATGGTAGGTGGCACTGGTATTTACCACTATGGCTCGGGAATGGTATGAACCATAAAACAAGAAGCTGGAATGGATATGCTTCTGTTTGGCCATTTTCTGCGTGCTGCAGTGATATCCCCACTGTAACATATTAAGAATGTAACACAGAGCGTGGCATATTAAGAATATGATAAGGTGTATATGCCAGATCAAAAATGAACGTCGATCTAGTCTCATACTGTACAAACAAAGATAACAAAATATTCATTGAGTATCATTGTATGATACATTGTATCAGTGGGGAGTAGTTTTGGAAATGTATAACAGTGTATATATTGCAGCATTCTTACGCTGTGGCAATATACATACAGTACACGATATGCTAGTATGATTGGTCACCGAAATTGCTCTAGGTGATTTTCCGTGAAGTAAAAAAATCCAATCGCGAATTGTTCTGTGCCTTAAATCCAAATATATAATATTTTGTCTTCAAAACAAGTGGGTTTAAGTAGAATTTCAAATAATGTTGATATACAAGCGTAAATGTAAGTGTCGAATACCCGAACTGTAATACAATATATTGTTCTATTATTATAGATAACTATGGCTTAATTTACAGATATTGATTGTGCATT
>NC_051395.1:50034112-50046612 GCF_015228065.2 Penaeus monodon | reverse complement strand
ACATTGCTATCATAATCATAATCATTATTAATATCAACATTATTCTTAACATTGTTATCATTATTATGTACTCTTTTTTTATATTAAATCCGTTAAGTATTTCTTAAAGCTCGTGTGTTTTAAAGGAAAATGTTATATCTTTTTATCTGGGAATTCATCATTCAGTTCCTTTCTTGTCTTTAATTACAAAAGTTATATCAAGTTTATAGATTAGGAATATGTAATTCATCTCTCTCTCTCTCTCTCTCTCTCTCTCTCTCTCTCTCTCTCTCTCTTTTCTATTTCTTTCTTTCTGTTTCTCTCCCTCTCTCTCTCTCTCTCCCAATCTCTCTCTTTCTCAATCTCTCTCTCAATCTATCTCTTTCTCTCAGTCTCTCTCTTTTTCTCTTTCTCTCTCTCTCTCTCTCTCTCTCTCTCTCTCCCAGTGCGCTATTCTCAGTAGCAAAACTCGACCGAACACACACCGTTATCCGCCGTCCACTCTTTCTTCACATCCCTTTATTTCATAATCGCTGCTGTTCCTTTGTGTGCTCTCCCTCCCCTCTTCTATCCCCTCCTGCTTTCTGATGCCGTTCCCTCAAGTGAACCCCCTCCCTTACGTCCCCCTTTCGCCTCGCCCTTCCTGCGTGTCCCTCCACGTTTTAATTTTTTTTTTCCTCCTGTGCCTCTGCCTGCGTCCCCTCCTCCTGCGTCCCCTCCGCCGCGTCCCTCCCCTGCGCCTCCTCAGCTCCCTCCGCCCCAGAGCCTCACCTCCGGTGGAGTCGGAGTCGCCAGGACAGTTGCTTCGACACTCCCGACGCTGAGGGAGTGGTAGTAGGAGGCCAGGAGCTGCTTGGCCATCTGCTCGTCCTCCTCCTCCAGTTTCATGCTCGGGTACTTGGCCTTGAGGCGACGCCGCTCCTGCAAGTGAGAGAGAGAGAGAGAGAGGGGGTCAGGGGGGAAGAAGGGGGGAAGGGGGAAGGGAAGGAAGAAGGGGTAAGGAGGAGGGAAAGGGGAAGGGAAGGAAGGGAGAGGGAGGAGGAAGGAGGGGGGAAGGGAGGGAAGAGGGGGAAGGGGTAAGGATTAGGGGGAAGGGAGGGGATGAAGGGAGGACAGGGGAAGGGAGGGAAGGGGTAAGGAGGAGGGAGAAGGGAGGGAAGGAGTAAAGGTGGAGGGAAACGGGGGAGTGAAGGGTGGAGGGGGAAAAGAGGAAGAGAAAAAAGGACAAAGGGAAAAGGAGAAAGAGGAAAGAGTGAAGATTGGAGGGGAAAGGGGGAGGGGTAAGGGTGGAAGGAAAAGGGGGAGTGAAGGGTGGAGGGGGAAAGGGAGGATGAAAGGGGGGAGAGGGGAAGGGAGGAAAGGGACAAAGAGAAACGGGGGAAGAGCGAGAAGGGGAGAGCAAAGCAAATGTAAGGGGACAAGGGAAATGCAAGGGGAGGGGAAGGGGTGAGGGGAGGAGGTAAGAAAAATATAAGTATAGGCCTCAAGTAGGAATTAAAGTCAATACTTGGAACAAAACAGTAATAAAACTTTCAACAAAACAGCAGGATGATAGGCCTAAAAATTCCCCCAATTTTTTTTTTTTCGTTTCAGCCTATTTTTCTCGTGTGGAAAGAAGAAATGTAGTAGAAAAAAAAGATTCATTTGAAAACCTGCACGTTTGGTATTTAAAGAACCTGGAACCTGGAAAAAATAAAATAAATAAATAATAATAATAATAATAATAATGAAAAATAGATACCCTGCCCATCTTTCCTGCGCCGTCCCTCCTCTCTTTCCTCCCTTTCCTCCCTCCTCCCTTCTCCCCCCCTTCCTTCCTCTCTTCTCCTCCTCCTCCTCCTCCTCCCCTCTCCTTCCTCCTTTTCCTCCTCCTCCTCCTCCTCCTCCTCCCTCCTTCTCCTCCCCTTCCTTCCCCCTCCCCACTCCTTCCTCCCTCCTCCTACCTCTTCCCTCCCTCCTCCCCAAACCCTCCCTCCTCTCCTACCCCAATCCCTCCCTCCCCTCTCCTACCCCAAACCCCTCTCCCTCCCTCCCTCCCCTCCCTCCTCCCCCAAACCCCTCCCCTCCCAGAACTCACATCATTCATGCGGTCCGTCTCGAAGTCCTGCAGCTGCTTGAGGAATCCTACGTTGGGGTTGGCGACGTTCCTGGCCCCTCGCACGGCCTTCAGGGAATCCCTCCAGCTGAGTGACGTAACGCACATGACGTACACGACAGCCACCGTCACCGACCGAGACATGCCGGCCAGACTGTGAAGGGGGGAAGGGGGGGTGAAGGAGTGGGGGAAGGGGGGGAGGAGTGGGGGAAGGGGGGGAAAGGGGGGAGGAGTGGGGGAAGGGAGGGGGAAGGGGAAGGGGGAAGGGGAAAGGTCGTAAACGTTATTCGGTGATCATTTGTTACGAGGAGTAGTAATAAAGGTAATAATGATAATAATTATAATAATGATAATAACAATAATAATAATAATGATAATAATAATAATAATAATAATAATAATGATAATTTTAATAAGTAACATAAATCATCATCATCATAACAATAATAATGATAATAACAACAATAATAATAACAACAATAATAATAATAACAATAATAATAATAATAATTATTATTATTATTAATATTATTGTTATTATATTATTATTATTATTATTATTGTTATTATTATTATTATTATTATTATTATTATTATTATTATTGACAACTACAACAACCATAATAACAATAAATAACAGTTAAAAGATGGAAAGAAAAAATATAAGCTTTATGTAATGAGTGATAAGCATTATATATTCATAAGTATATACATACCCATTCACACGCTCTGTACAATAATGTAACTTCATGAAAATTATATGATCAAAACTTATCATGATGTCTGCGGCTTTGTAATAAGATATTTCTATAACCACAGTAATTATTCTCTCTCTCTCTCTTGCTCTCGCTATCTCTCTGTTTCTCTTCCTTTCTCTTTCTCTCTCTCTCTCTCACTTCCTCTCCCTCTCCCTCTCCCCCTCTCTCTCGCTCTCGCTCTCTCTCTCTCTCTCTTTCTCATTGTCTTTCTTTCTCTCTCTCTCTCTCTCTCTCTCTCTCTCTCTCTCTCTCTCTCTCTCTCTCTCTCTCTCTCTCTCTCTCTCTCCCTCTCTCTCTCTCTCTCTCTCTCTCTCTCTCTCTCTCTCTCTCTCTCTTTATCCTTCTGCCCTTCCCTCCTTCCCTCTCCCTCAATTACACAAAAAGAGAAAAGGGAAATGTAAAGATAAAGGAAAAGAAAGAAAGGACGTTGAAAGGAGAGGAAATATGCAGAATGGGAAAAGATAAAGGGAAGGGGAAAATAAGCATGGAAAGAAGTAAGATGAGGGAAAATAAAGGGGAAAAAAGAAGAAGATAAGAGAAGTAGAAGAAACGGAGTAAGGTAGAAGATAAACAGGATAAAGAAAAGAAAGAGACACACGCGATAAAGAAAAGAAAGAGACACACGCGATAAAGAGAAGAAAGAGACACACGCGATAAAGAGAAGAAAGAGACACACGCGATAAAGAAGAAGAGACAACGCGATAAGAGAGAGAAAGAGACCACGGCGATAAAGAGTAAGGAGAGAAAGGAGGAAGAGAAGAAAGAGGAGGAGGAGAGAGAAGGAGGAGAGAGAGGAGAAGAGAGAGAGAGAGAGAAGAGGGGAAAGAGGAGAGAGGAGAGAGAGAGAGAGAGAGAGAGAGAGAGAGAGAGAGAGAGAGAGAGAGGAAGGAGACGATGAGAAAGGATGAAAGGAGAAAGAGGGGGAGAGGGGAGAGATGCAAGAGAAGGGGAGAGACGGAGAGAGGAAGAGAAAATATGAAAGGAGACAAAGGATGAAAGGGAAGAGAGGGGAAAAGGGGAAGAGAGGAGAGAGGGGGAGGAGGGAGAGAGGGGAGAGAGGAGAGGAGGGGAAAAGGGGAAGAGAGGAGAGAGGGGAGAGAGGGAGAGAGGGGAGAGAGGAAGAGAGGGGAGAGGAGGGGAAGGAGGGAATGACAGAGAAGACCAGAGAAGGAAGGAGTATGACAAGCAACGTCAGCAAGTGTCAGCCTCGTTTTGTTCTTCTTAATTTTAACAAATTTCTTGGACCAAAAGGAAGAAAAAGAAGAAAATACAAATAATAACAAGAATGAAAATATGGCATAATAATAATAGTGATAACAATAATGATGATGATGATGATGATGATGATGATGATGATGATGATGATGATGATGATGATGATGATGATGATGATGATGATGATGATGATGATGATGATGATGATGATGATGATGATGATGATGATGATGATGATGATGATGATGATGATGATAATAATAACAATAATAATAATAATAATAATAATAATAATAATAATAATAATAATAATAATAATAATAATGATACTACTACTACTACTACTACTACTACTAGTAATAATAATAATAGTAATAACAATAATAATAATAACAATAATAATAATGATAATAATAATAAACGAAAGAAGTCAAAACAAACAAAAAAGAACACAAAAAAAATCAAACTGCAGCGGCTGTTCGCGAGAGGAATGGCATAAGGGCCAAAACGCCCGTAAAACCGCATGGATAAGCGCCCTTATCGCCTTGCCAAATTCAACTTGACGAGGTTGCACAGTATAATGCACGTAAACATTCCATTTAAGATGCAATTGCTGCGTCGCGTCAAGATGCTTTTATGGCGGTCACAAGGAAGCTGCTTGAGGGAGGGGAGGGAGGGAGGGGAGGGAGAAAATGGAGGGAAGGGAGATGAGGGAGGGAGGGAGGGGAGGGAGAAAATGGACAAAGGGAAGGAAATGGAGGGAAGGCAGATGAGGGAGGGAAGGAGAGAGGGAGGGAGGGAGGGAAGAGGGGAGATGAGGGAGGGAGGGAAGGTGGAGAGGGAAGGGGGGAGATGAGGGAGGGAGGGAGGGAGGGGGGAAGGAGGGAGGGACGGAGGGAGGGAAGGGAGGGAGGGAGAGAGGGAAAGGAAGGAGAGAGGGGAGGGAGGGAGAAAATGGATATAGGGGAGGGAAGGGAAGAGAAGGAAGAAAGGGAGGGAACGAGGGAAGGGAGAGGGAAGGGAGGGAAAAGAACAAAAAAAGAAAAAAAAGAAAAAAAAGAAAGAAAGAAGAAAAAAGAGCGAAAATAGAAAAGAAAGAAAGAAAGAAAAAAATATATTGTGGGATAAGAAATGTCTAAGTTTTCTTTTTTTGTAAGATAATATGATAGATAAAGATGGATAGAGAAGAATAAGAATAAGATAGGAGGAGATATATATATAAAATAAAAAAAAAAAGAAATAAATAAATAAAGAAGAAAAAAGACTAATAATAGAAATAGATAAGATATAATATAATATAAATATATTATATATTATTATTATTATTATAGAACATATTACTATATTTTTATCTGATAGATATTATATTTATTAGTATCCATACATTATATGATATTATATATATATATATATATAATAGATATATATATATATAATAATAATAATATATTATATAGATATATATATATATATATAAATATAATATAATCATATATATATAATATATAATAAATATATATAATATAATATACATACTATACAACCACACAGATACACAAAATCACAAAGACATAACAAAAACATCCACAATATATGATCCCCCCCCCGTCCCAGGTGACGGCGTGTGAAGGGGGCATAGATAAAATGATACCGAGTGCAAAGGAGGTATCGAAGAGAGAGGTAAAGAAGATGGGAGAAGGGGAATGGAGGAGATGGAGAAGAGGAGAGAGAAGAAATAGAAGAGAGAGAGAGAGAGGACAGAGACAGACAGAGCAGAGAGAGAAGAGAGAAGAGAGAAGAGAAGAAGAAAGAAAAGAGAAGAGGAAAAGAGAGAGAGAGAGAGAGAGAAGAGAGAGAAGAGAGAGAGAGAGAGAGAGAGGAGAGAGAGAGAGGAGAGAGAGAGAGAGAGAGAGAGAGAGAGAGAAGAGAGAAGAGAGAAGAGAGAGAGAGAGAGAGAGAAAGAGACAGACAGACAGACAGACAGACAGACAGACAGACAGAGAGGAAAGGGAGATGGAGAGACAAAGGGAGATGGAGGAGAGTGAGAGAGTAAGGTTTGGGGAGAGGATGCAGAAAGATGATTATTTTTTTCTTCTTTTTTTTTCTCCTTGAGATGAAGGAGGGAAGATCTGAAGAGACGAACCCACCGGAAACACATAACTTCCGGTAGAGATATTGATCTTACTTACTTTCTGACTTACGCGATCTTTGCGACGAAGACCCACTGACTAAAAGTAGAAAAGACTTACGGAGAAGATTTCCCAAAAGGGGAGACTAATTCAATCTAATCTACTAACCTACTTACTTGCCATGAGGACGACTCACTTACTCTCAAAGGGAAAGACTTACTTACTAGAGAGAAGACTTACGAATCAACTCACTCTGAATAGAGTAAGAATTATTTACTACAAGGAAGACTTACTTATGTACTTACAAAGAAGACTTAAGTACTTACAAAGAAGACTTACGTACTTACAAAGAAGACTTACATACTTACAAAGGAGATTTACGTACTTTTACAGAGCTGACTCAACAGAACCAAGGGTTGCCTATGGAATTATTCATCTAATTACAAAGGGGAAGGAAGACTGGACCAGAAAGTGTCAGGTGTCAATTCGGAAATGACACGACCGACACACTACGCCACTCAACCCTCGTGTCTTGGGTTCGTCAACCACCAATAAAAACGCTTAAAACTGCAACTGGGATTGTGTCCCATCATGACTGAGGGGGAAAGGGAGGGGGAGGAGGGGGAGGAGGGGAGGGGGAGAGGGGGGGAAGGGGAGAGGTGGGAGGGGGAGAGGAAGGGGAGGAGGGGGAGGGGGAAGGGCGAGAGGGAAGGGGAAGGGGAAGGAAAAGGAAGGGTGGGGAGAAGTGAGCGGAAGTGGAGAAAGAGGAGAGGAAAGGGTGAGAGAGAGAGAAGGAAGGGGAGAGGGGGAGAAGAATGAGGAAAAGGGGGGTGAGAAAAGAGGAAGAGGAAAGGGAGGAGAGGGGAGAGGGAAGAGAAGGGGGGGGTGAGCAGGGAGGAAGGAAAAAGCAAAGAAGAGGGAAGAGGAGAGAAAAGAGAAGGAGGGGAGAGAGGGAAGAGGAGGGGGAGAGGGGCAGAGGGGAGCGGAAGAGGGGGGGAGAGGGAAGAGGGGGAGGGAAGAGAGGAGATGAGTGGGGAGAGGGAGGAGAGGGATGAGGAAGGGGAGAGGTGAGCGAGAAAATGGAGGAGAGGGAGGGGGAAGGATTGAGGGAGAGGGGAAAGGGAAGAAGAGGAGCAGAGAGTGGCCAGGGAGAAGTGAACGAGAGGGAGGAGGAAAGGGAGGAGGAAAGGGAGCAGTGAACGAGAGGGAGGAAGAAAGGGGAAAGAGCAGGTGAGGGGATGGGGAGGGAAAGGGAGGAAAAAAGGGAGAAAGAGAGGGAAAAAGGGAGAGAGCGAAAAGTGAGGGGAAGGGGGAGGAGGGAGGGGAGAGGAGAGAGGGGAGAGGGAGGGAACGATGTGTGGGAGAGGGAAGAGGGAGGAGGGAGGAGGGAAGAGTGAGGGGAGAGGGAGAGAAGGGAGGAGTGAAGGGAGAGGGAGAGAGGATGAAGGAAGAGGGGTGAGGGAGGGGAGAGAGAGGGAGGGGAAGAAGGAGGGGGGGAGGGAGTGAGGAAGAGCGAGGGGGGAGAGGAGGGGGAAGAGAGAGGAAAGAGGAGAGAGAGAGGAGGGAGGGGAGAAGGGAAAAGGAGAAGAAGGAGGAGGAACATAGTGTGAGGGAGGACGACGTTTGTCCGTCCGTCCGTCCATCTATCTCTCTAAAGACTGAGAGAGAGAGACTCTCAGTCTCTTTCTCTCAATCTATCTCACTCTCTATATTTCCTTCCCTCCCTCCCTCCCTCCTTCCCTCCCTCCCTCCCTCCTTCTCCTCCCTCCCTCCTTCCCTCCTCCCTCCCTCCTTCCCTCCCTCCCTCCCTCCTTCCCTCCCTCCCTTCCCTCCCTCCCTCCTCCTTCTCTCCCTCCTCTCTCCTTCCCCTCCTCCCTCCCTCCCTCCCTCCCTCCCTCCCTCCCTATCTCCAATTCCAGTCAGTTAAAAGCCCTTGAGATAGACGGAGACAAATTCCCGGGTAAAGCGATAGGACGGCTATTTTTGGAATCATAAAACAATCCAGCGCTTATTGCAAGGGGGAAAAAAAAGCAACATACGCGTCGGTAAATTGGAATTTTGAATGAGTTGCCTCGAATAAGCTTATTTGTTTTTGTTTGTTTGCTTTTTACTGTTATATATATAAAGGCATGTGTGCATACATACATACATACATACACACATGTACAAGAATACATACATACACACATATGTTAAAACATATGTGCATGCACACACACACACACACACACACACACACACACACACACACACACACACACACACACACACACACACACACACACAATACCCCCCCCCAAACACTTAACCGCTCCCCTTCCCCATTCCCCCCCCCCTCCTCACCCCTCCCCCTTAACCCCCACCCCTCCCCCCCACCCCCCACCCTCACCCCTCACCCTATGACCCACCAGTGGATGAGGACGGAGCCGCCCTCCCCCTTCACCCCCATCCCTCCCCCCACCCCCTCACCCTATGACCCCCCCCTCCCCCACCCTCACCCCTCGCCCTATGACCCACCAGTGGATGAGGACGGAGCCGCCCTTGAGCCTGGCCGTGTGAATGAAGTCGTTGCAGGCGGGGAAGTACTGCGTCAGGTTCTGCCCCGGGGAGTCGGAGGCCAGAATGCACAGGTACTCCTTGTCCTGGAAAGAAAAAAAAATACGAGGAGGATTCGGGTTATTGCGTCAGCTCTCGGGAATGGCGGGGCAGAGGCGGGCGGGCGTGGCGGTGGTGTAGATGCTGTGTGATAAGTGTGTGTGTTGTTTGTTTGTTTTGTGAGTGTGTCGTGTGTTTGTTTGTTGTGTTTGTTGTGTGTGTGTGTGTGTGTGTGTGTGTGTGTGTGTGTGTGTGTGTGTGTGTGTGTGTGTGTGTGTGTGTGTGTGTGTGTGTGTTGTGTTTGTGTGTGTTTGTTTGTGTGTGTGTGTGTGTCATGTGCGAGTGTGCGTGTGTTTGTGTGCACGTGTGCGCGCGCGCTTTTGCCAACACAACGGTCCACATATTAGCATACAATCCCTATATATTTCGCCGACACTTTCCGGCAAACGTTTATAAATTCCAATTCCAAACCTCTCTGTCTGTCTGTCTGTCTGTCTGTCTGTCTGTCTGTCTGTCTGTCTGTCTGTCTGTCTGTCTGTCTCTCTCTCTCTCTCACTCACTCACTCCCTCTCTCCCTCCCTTCTTTCCGGCCCTCCTCTACCCTCTCCCTCTCTCCTCTCCTTCCTCTCCTCTCTCCTGCTTCCTTCCCTCACTCTCTCTCCTTCCCTCCTCTCCTTCCTCTCCCTCCCTCTCTCCCTCCCTCTTCTTCCTCTCCCTCTCTCTCCTTCCCACTCTCCCTCTCTCTCCTTCCTTCTCTCCCTTTCTCTCCTTCTCTCTCTTCCTCTTTCTTCTTCCTCTCCCTCTCCCCCTCCCTCTCCTTCCCTCTCCCCCTCCCTCTTTCCCTCACGTGGCCATCACTGTTCGAACGCTGGCCCTCCCCTCCTACTCCCTCCCTCCTCCCTCCTCCCCTCTCTGCCGGCCAGTGTGTTTGACCGGGCCATGTCCTGCCCTCCTGGCTCGCAATATTAAATACGTGTGTGTGTGTGTGTGTGTGTGTTTGTATGTGTGTGTGTATGTGTGTGTGTGTGTGTGTGTGTGTGTGTGTGTGTGTGTGTGTGTGTGTGTGTGTGTGTGTGTGAGTGTGTAGACAGACGAGCTGGTAGACGAATAGATAGATAGATGGGTAGGTGGGTGGGTGGGTTTTGGGTGGGTGGATGGATGGATGGATGGATGGAAGGAAGGAAGGAAGGAAGGAAGGAAGGAAGGAAGGAAGGAAGGAAGGAAGGAAGGAAGGAAGGAAGGAAGGAAGGAAGGAAGGAAGGAAGGATGGATGGAAGGAAGGAAGGAAGGAAGGAAGGAGGGAAGGAAGGAGGGAAGGAAGGAGGGAAGGAAGGATGGATGTGATGGATGGATGGAGGATGGATGGATGGATGAATGGATGGAAGGAGGAGGAGGAGGAAGGAGGAAGGAAGGAAGGAAGGAAGGAAGGAAGGGAGAGAGGGAGGAAGGAAGGAAGGAAGAATGAATGGTTTGATGGAGAGAGAGATTGACAGATAGATGAATGAATAGATCTATGTGTCTGTTTACCTAATTAGAAGCGTACTCACATACATACACATATACATACATGCATACATACACACACACACACACACACACACACACACACACACACACACACACACACATACACGTGTATGTGTGTGTGCGTGCATGTGTGTGTGTAGATTATACATCCCCCATCCAACTGTATATAATTGTGTCAGGGAAGACAGGTTTGACTGACAGTTACTGCTCGGCTTTCAGTCACGGCTCAAATGGACCGATGTGTAGCAAATTACTGTTTGTATTTTGTGTATGAAAAATCTTATGTAATGAAGGCATCATGGCTGTAACACTGATAGTTCTTCATCTCTTTGTAGGAGAGGGCGGGGGGAGAGGGAGGGAGAGAGAGAGAGAGAGAGAGAGAGAGAGAGAGAGAGAGAGAGAGAGAGAGAGAGAGAGAGAGAGAGAGAGAGAGAGAGAGGAGAAGAGAGAGAGAGAGAGAAGAGAATGAGAGAGAGAGAGAGAGAGAGAGAGAGGCAGAGAAAGAGAAAAGGAAGGAAAAAGAGAAGGGAAAACGGAAAGAGAAAGAGAGGAGTCAAGGGAAAGAGAGAGAGAAAGACAGGAAAGAAAGAGAGACTTAAGACCAAAGACACTCATGCTTACTGCATTACATGAACAAAACAACAGACTAAAAGCTCACTCGACATTAACACCACTCTTCTCCTAAACATCTGCCTCACAGCCTACATTTGTCCTGCAGCCAATAAAAGCAAAATGGAACGTGTAAGTGTGAACAACAATCTGTTAAAATGGACTATAGTTACGAAGAGAGAACTGCAATTGGCCAGAGTAAGTTGTAGTCAGCATGCATGAAGAATCGCTGTTGAGAGTGAGTTGTAGTTAAGAAGAGTCAGCTGTAGCAAATAGGAGCGAATTGGGACTAATAATGTTGACCTACTCTTGGTAAGTATGAACCGTGTCCTTGTAAGAGTTTATTCTGCATCCTGTAAATGTTTAATTGCCGCAAATGAGGGTGAAGTGAGCAACGGAAGATTTCGTACACTCTCCTATGATAAGTCCGCGGACACCTAAACGTGTTTGGAGTTGACATAAGCTTCTATGATAAAGACACTGGACACTACATTGCCTCAAAATCACGTTACAAAACAGTGAATTAGTGCCAACAAATTTCCTGAAGGATTACAGCACAACTAGCAACACCCAGCAAAAATTCCTTACCGTCAACATGTTTCGAGCCGTAACGACAACAAAGACATTTTTCTCAACTTTGTCTAAAGGTGCGTCTCATCTACACACGACACAGGCTTTCTTTGCAAACTCGACATACAAAATACTCATTCGTAAACAGAGCCACAGACAATAAACAGAAGAGAAACCAGGAGCTCTAGACAGAAATTTCAGATCCACGACCACAGCAGAAACAAAACAGCGACGGACAAGCGATCTCCACAAACATCGACGACCAAAACAGCTTTCTACGCTTACCCCCTGACAACTGCATGGCGAAAGGTCTGCCTCTGGATATAACCTCACGTCAGAAACGGCAGGGATCAGCTAGAGTTTGGAACCTTTGTCTAAAGGTCTGCTTCTTGGAATTTACGGAGTCTGGAGATGGTAAAGAAATCACAAGAAGCTCAAAAAAAAAAAAAAAAAAAGACGAAGGATATCAAATAAATCACAAGATAAATGGTGGTAAAAATTTACTCCAGAACCTTATTCGCGCACACTTACCCTACAAGTTTTGAAAAAACTACTTAAATACCAAGATAATAAAGCTGAAAACAACAACAACAACACAAAACCAGAGTAAAAAAAAAAAACATAAAACCAACAAGAAATTAATACAAAAAATATCTATATATAACAACAGCCCCAAGGCATGTCGTTCCATAAAGTCACACCCGTTCGATTCCCAGGATTCGCGTTCGATTCCAAAGAACCGTTTCCAAAAGAGACATTTTCTAAAGCTTCAAAATCATTGTCATCAACATCGACGAATAAAGTGAGACAGGAATAGAAGTAGATAAGCAAGTAGACGAATGAACAGATAAAGAGGTAGAGGTAGAGGTAGAGAGAGAGAGAGAGAGAGAGAGAGAGAGAGAGAGAAAGAGAAGAGAGAGGAGAGGGAAAAAAGAGAAAAAGAGAAGAAGGGGGGGAGGAGAGAGAAGAGAAAAGAGGAAAAAGGGGAAAGGGGAAAAAGAAGGGGGAAGAGGAAAGGGAAAA
>NC_051395.1:50029626-50032126 GCF_015228065.2 Penaeus monodon | reverse complement strand
TTTAATATATATACTTTTTACTGATTGATTATGAATTACTCATATTTAGATCTCATGCAAATATTACCTGGAAGTAATTTTCGTCTATAATCAATATCGGTTATAATAACAGAGAGGACAGAATAAAAACAGAGAGGACAATAACAATAACAGAGAGGACAGAACTAAGACCAGCTTGATGCCACTGAAATAACTATATCCTTTCATCGCATTTCAAATGTTGCATGACGTCGTGGCAAACACACAGCGCCTTCATCTGTTCAGTTAGGCATAATGAAAAAACAAATGATTCAATATCATCGCTTGTGTCATATGCCACTTTCATTTCCCTGTGTGTCTGGATTTCCTAGAGAGAGAGTGTTCCTATGTTTTCTCTATGGCGCACGTGTATCCTAATATCCTGAGTCGGTTTTTACTGGGTAATCTAAGGACAAGCTAATAATACTCAATGACTAACCCAAGGCTATTGATTCAGTTGTGATAAAAAGATACTTCATAGTATGTTCGAGCAAGAAAATATTTTACGATTCTTCTGACTGAATGGTAAAATAAACGTTCGTGTGTCCAATCTCAAAAAGGGTGAGTATACGAAATAACGCGTGTTTGTGCGAGTTCTGAGTGAGTGTGTGTGTTGGGAAAATGAACGTATGCGTGCTGTTAACGGCAGCCCCTGGCCTAGTTGGGGCGAAGATGAAATGTGTATTTGTGGGCGTGCGTGTGAATAAGTGAATGGGAGATGTACGTATGTATGTGCATGTGTGGTAACGATAGACCCGTGGTCATGACTGTGTTATATCTGCTTTTTTTTCCTTCTCTGTCTATTTCTCTCTCTTTCTCTGTGTCTCTTTCCTTCCCCTCCCTCCCTCTCTCTTTTTCTCTTTCTCTCTCTCTCTCTCTCTCTCTCTCTCTCTCTCCTCTCTCTCCTCTCTTCTCTCCCCCTTCCCTCCCTTTCCCCTCTCTCCTCCCAACCCTTCACCCTTCCTCCCTTTCCTTCCCTCCTCCCTCCCTCCCTCCCTCTCTCCCTCTCTCCCTCCGAGGACGCGCGGGAAGCCAGGGTCGCGCTTTGCCGGCGGTCGGAAGAGTCAATAATATCTCGCCGTTATTAGTTTGCATTTGGCATATTTTAAGCCGCGCGTGTTTGTGAAGAGGCAGGCGGTCGATAAAAGTGCGGGGTAAACATACGGGATCAAGGTGGGTACGGAAAACGGCGTTTGTACTTTTGTATCGATGGAGATGGAAGGTTTTTGGACAGAGGAAGAGTGAAAGAGAGTGAAAGGGAGAGAGAAAGGGGGAGAGGGAGAGAGAGAGAGAGAGAGAGAGAGAGAGAGAGAGAGAGAGAGAGAGAGGAGGGGGAGAGAAAAAAAAAAAAGGGGGGGGGGAGGGGGAGAGGGGATGAGAGGGAGAGGAGGGGAGAGGAGAGGGGAGGAAGAGGAAGAGGAGGAGATGAGAGAGGAGAGGAAAGGAGGAAGAAAGAGAGAGAGAGAAGAAGAGGAAGAGAAGAGAGAAGAGAGACGAGAGAGAGAGAGAAGAAGGAAAGGTGGGGGGGGGGGGGGGGGGGGTGTGTGTGTGTGTGTGGTGGTGGGGGGTGGTGTATGGGTGTGTGGTGTGTGGTGGAGAACAAAGAAAGAGAAAAAGAGCGAGAGAGAGAGAAGGGGGAAGGGAGGGAGATGGGAAAAAGAAAAGGAGGAGGAGGAGGAGGGGAGGGGAAGGAGGAGGAGGAGGAGGAGAAGAAGAAGAGAAGAAGGAAGAAGAGTGAGAGGGAGGGAGAGAGAGGGGAAGGGAGAGGGAAGGGAGGAGGAGGAGGATGAGGAGGGAGAGGAGAGGGAGGAGGAGGAGGGGGAGGAGGAGGAGGAGGAGGAGGGGAGGAGGGGGTGGTGGGGGGGGGGGAGGGGGGGGTGGGGGAGGGGGGGGAGGGGAGAAAAAAGAGAGGAAGGAGGAGAAGAGGAGGGGGAAAGGAGAGGAGAGGAGAAGGGGGAGGAGGAGGGAGGAGGGAGGAGAAGGAGGAGGGGAAAAGGGAAAGGGAAGAAGAGGAGAAGGAGAGGGAGGAGGGGAGAGGGGGAGGAGGAGGAGAGAGAGAGGGAGAGGGGAGGAGGGGAGGAAAGGAGAGAGGAGGGGGAGGAGGGGAGGAGGGAGGAGAGAGGAGAGGAGGAGGAGGAGGGGGGAGGAGGGAAAGGGAGGAGGAGGAGGAGGAGAGGGAGGAGGAGGAGGAGGAGGGAGAGGGGGAGGAGGAGGAGGAGGAGGAGGGGAGGAGGAGGAGGAGGAGGGAGGAGGAGGAGAGGAGGAGGAGGAGGAGGAGAGAGAGAGGGGAGAAAGGGAAAGGGGGAGGAGGAAGGAGAGGGAGAGGGAGGAGGAGGGAGGGAGAGAGAGGAAGAGAGAGGGTGAGATGAAAAGGGAGAAAGGAGAGAGAGAGAGAGGAGAGAGAGAGGAGAGAGAGAGAGGAAGAGAGAGGCAGACAGACAAAGACGAAAACAGACAGACGAAGACAAAGGCAGCGTGAGAG
>NC_051395.1:50022126-50024626 GCF_015228065.2 Penaeus monodon | reverse complement strand
CAGTTAATTAAAACAATTCATCAGTTACGTTCAACCATCAACCAAAATAATCTAACGTTAATGCAAGCTATCCAGTCCAAAACAGTTGCAAAATGAAAGAAAAAAAAGACATTTTACAGTCACCTTCTACACAGTCAATTCAAGCAAACCACGAGAAACTGTGGTTAACTAGGCATCTAATCACCTCGTATTTATTTAAGCGATTCGTCTGGAAGACCCGTTTTCTCAGACAGTCAAAGCATCGCAGAAACAGAGGTTTTCTTAACACTTACTCAACAGTCGTCTAGTTATAAACAGTTAAGCGAGAACCCTTTGGAAGAAACTGCCTCGGTTTTAAAAGAAGTCAGACTGTTAGAAACAGCGGTTCGCTTTGCACACAGCCGCAGTCAGTCATAAACAGTTCAGTGAAAACTCTCTCGTACAAGACGCACCTTTTTTGGAGAACCCTCCTTTTTTTCTACGCGTGATGGTTCACTTAACACATACAGTCAGTCATACACAGTCAAGCCAGAACCCTTTGGAGAAACTGCAGCGGTTCTCCAAGAACGTCACAGACTGTTGATCGCTTCCCTTTAGTTGACCTCTGGCGTGTAATATTAAGGCATGGACGACAGTCAAACAGGCATGATATATTTTTTTTTTGTCTTTTTTTCCCCGTCTTTTTTTTTGCGCGCTCTTATGACAAGGTAATATTGCCTACCGATTCCTGGCTGTCATGTTCCGTTCCTGTCACGAGTCCAGATACGACAACGAAAATTTGATAGTCACAGCGGCGATAAACAGCTCGTTGCCGGAGGTAAATTAAGTTTTCTGTTTTCTGGTCGATACTGACTTATTCATTCCTTCATTCCACGTGTATGTATGTATGCATGACTCTGTGTGTGTGTGTGTGTGTGTGTGTGTGTGTGTGTGTGTGTGTGTGTGTGTGTGTGTGTGTGTGTGTGTGTGTGTGTGGTGTGTGTGTGATGTGAGTGAATGAGTGTGTGTGTATGTGTGTTATACATACACAAATAAAAACATATATAATATATATATATATATATATAATATATATATTATATATATATATATATATATATATATATAATATAATATATATATATATATATATATAATTATATATATATATATATTATATATATATATATATATATGTCATGTTCGAAATTTCTTTTCCTAAACTATGTAGCGAGTTGCAGATTCATAAGTCCATTGATTTTTTCCGAACAGTTGAGAGTATTGTTTTTTTTCTAATATGTTTCGGCTGCAGTTATGCTATATTGCACCGGCGGTCCTACATGGCACGGCGCCGATATTGCAGTTGGGTTATACTGGCATAATATACTGCCGGTATGATACAGCTGTTATAATGGAATGGCGATTGTGTGAGACCCGGTGAGAACTTGGTGGGAGAGGGAGAAAGAGAGAGGGAGAGGGAGAGAGAGAGAAGGGAGAGGGAGAGAGAGAGAGGGAGAGGGAGAGAGGAGAGAGAGAGGAGAGGGAGGAGAGAGGGAGAGGAGAGGTGAGGAGAGGAGAGAGAGAGAAGGAGAGAGACGAGGAGAGATGGAGAGAGATGAGAGAGAGAGAGAGAGAGAGAGAGAGAGAGAGAGAGAGAGAGAGAGAGAGAGAGAGAGAGAGAGAGAGAGGGGAACCTTTTTTACATTCCATCCTGCCAGGCACTTCAAGATGATGGCTCAGCATACGATCCATGACCAAAGGCAATCATAGTCCTCGGCGGAACAAAATAGGTTCTTCGTGAAGTTAGTAGCATAGACGTTCTTAAGCGTGATAGTACCTTTGGAGAATAACACACAGCACAGCCAGTTTTTATAATGGTTTACGCAACGGTGGGAGAGATGCAAATCGTGTGAAAAATGATGTTTTAATGCCACTAATTGTGTTTAGAAAATATAAATAATACTTCGATGCTGTAAATAGTTAGTGGGAAGAGAGGGAGAAGGAGTAGAGGGAGAGAAGAGAGAGAGAGGAGAGGAGAGAGGAGAGAGAGGAGGGAGGAGGAGGAGAGAGAGAGAGAACGAGAGAAGAGAGAGAGAGGAGAGAGGAGAGAGAGGAAGAGAGGAAGAGAGAGAGAGGAGAGGAGAGAGAGAGAGAGAGATGAAGAAAAAAGGGGAAAAAATAAAAATAAAAATATATAAATTAAATTAATTTATAAAGAGCCAATACAGTGCAAGAACTCACACACCATCAAAGATATGGTTGAAATGAGCTAAAAGAAAAAAAAAATTGCCAAGTCACGTAATTATCGATCAGTCCACCGATAACCAGGAGAAGATAATCACAATATATTCATGAGGGTCACGACCGCGTCTCCGGCAGTGCCATCGATCAAGTGCCACGTTCACGGCACCGAGGCATCACTCTGACCTTTTCCTCCCCCCCCCCCCCTCGTTATTGGCTATTTCTGTACCTCTCTCGCCGATGTTGCAGTTTCTAATCTTTCGTACAGGATGGCACTCTCTATCGCTTCTCCAATGCCGTG
>NC_051395.1:50012126-50017126 GCF_015228065.2 Penaeus monodon | reverse complement strand
TCCTTTGGGTGACTAAGCACTTGTAGAGCCATCTATGTGTAAATACAATAAATAAACTTATATTACAGTGAGCATGTATTCTTGTCATACGTGCCGACTGGGTTAATACATCGCTCACTATCCATCTAATCATCCTCACTATCACGACGACCACCGTCATTATCATCTAGGTCATTATCCTTATCCCCTATCACAGTTTTGTTATCACCCAATCGTTCTTCCTCCATGATAACAGGTCAGATTATCATCCAAATGCAACAAGATGTACCGCTTCACCTGCCCGTCTTACGAGCCGCTCGTAAACTTGATAGGAAAATCGCACTCGTATTATCCCCAGGAGATGACCTACCCACAACTCTGGTCTTGGGTTACGTTGGTAAGCTTTTTTTATTTTAGTTTTTTTCTTCCTCTCTCTTTCTTTTTTCTTTCTTTTTTCTCTCTTTCTTCTCATCCTCTCTCTCTCTCTCTCTCTCTCTCTCTCTCTCTCTCTCTCTCTCTCTCTCTCTCTCTCTCTCTCTCTCTCTCTCTCTCTCTCTCTCTCCTTTTTAGCTAACGGAGGGAGAGGAAGGGTAATAACGATGGTGGAAAGAAGGAGAAGGAGGGAGGGAGGGAGGGAAGGAGAGAGAGAGAGAGAGAGAGAGAGAGAGAGAGAGAGAGAGAGAGAGAGAGAGAGAGAGAGAGAGAGAGAGAGAGAGAGAGAGAGATAAATATATAAAGATAGAGAGACAGATTAATAGATATATATACAGATAGAAAGGGAGGGAGAGAAACAAACAGACAGACAGACATTAAAGGAGAGAACAGCACAAAAAAGCAAGAGGGAAAGAGTGCTCTCAAAAGCAATAAGCGGCAACCCCCCTTCAGCCCCCTCCCTTCCCCCCCAGGCTCATTCCCCCCTCCCCTCCTCTCTGGAGTCCTTTCCCCCTCCCCCCCCTTTCCCCCTCCCCTCTCGTCCCTTCTTCCCCTCCCCCCTCCCTCCCCCTCTCTCTCGAAGCCTCCCTCCCCCCTCCCCCTTCTCTCGTCCCCTCCCTCCCTCCCCCTCTCTCTCGACGCCTCCCTCCCTCCCCTCCCCTCTCTCTCGACCCCTCCCTCCCTCCCCTCTCTCTCGACGCTCCCCTCCCTCCCTCCCCCTCTCTCTCGACGCCTCCTCTCCCCCTCTCATACACTTCCCGCATTCACCTTCTCGTCCCTCCCCCCTCTTTGTTCCCTCCCTCCCCTTTTCACCTCCTTTCCCTCTCTCGCCTCGTCTCATCCTTCTCTCGCGCATTCTCTTTCTTCGTCCTCCTTCCCCTCACCTATTTTTTTCCCCCCTCCTCTTCTGTCCCGAACACCTTTCTCCCTCTCTGCTCTTTCTCACGTCTTTTCTACCCTGTTCTTTTCTCTCTCGTTCTCTTCCTTAATATTTGTTCCTCTGCTCATTTTCTCTTCTGTTTTCTGCCTTTTCTCTTTCTTCTCTTGCTTTCCTTTCCTAATCCTCCTCTTCTATTTAATCTCTCCTTCCTCCTACACTCTCCATTTCATCCCTTCTCTCCCTCTTCCTCCTCCTCCTCCTTCCTTCCTTAATCCATCATTCTCCTTATCCTCTCATTTCTCCATCCCAGCCTTCCAAACCGGTACCCCATACCCCCCCCCCTACCATCTGACCCCCCCTCACCCCCACCCCCCTTACTCTACCTTAAAGAATCCTTCAGGCGACCAAACACGTTTTTTTTTTTTTTTTTTTTTTTTTTTTTTACGGTGCGAAAGGTAAAAGGGTCCTTATGCCTCCTGGCGATAGGGCGCAGATCTCTGTTTCCCTCTCTCGGAATGTGAGCGAAGAGAATGAATTGTGGGACTAGAAAAGAAAAGAAAAAGAGAAAGAGAAAACAAGCAATACAAAACAAAACAGAAAGAGAAAAAAAAGGAATAAAAAAGGAAAAAAAAGAAAAATACAAATAAAGAGAGAGAGAGAGAGAGAGAGAGAGAGAGAGAGAGAGAGAGAGAGAGAGAGAGAGAGAGAGAGAGAGAGAGAGAGAGAGAGAGAGAGAGAGAGAGAGAGAGAGAGAGAGAGAGAGAAGAGAGAGAGAGAGAGAAAGACAGAAAGAGAGAAAGAGAGAAAGAGAGAAAGAGAAAGAAAAAGAGAAAGAGAAAGAGAGCGAGCGAAAGAGAAAGAGAGAGAGACAGAGAATCCCTCTCGTCGAGCTATTTAACAGCATATTTGCTCCGTATCTCATCCCCGGGTTTGCTTCCGCGCCGAGGCCGCAGCAGCAGCAGTTTGTCGAGTCAATAGCAGCGCCTCAGAAGTCCTCCAGGCTTGCCTCAGTGTCACTAGACAACGTGATGCAAAACCTCACCACTTGGCTGTGATTAGCGTGCGTTTTTCCCGTTTTCTCTTTTGATATTTTCGTTTTTCCTTTTCTCTCTGTTCTTCATTTTCGTCGCTCTGTTTTTCGTCTTCCTTTTTCTTTATTTCTCTGTGATTCGCGTGATTTTTTTCTCTTCTGTTGCTATTTTCGTTTTTTTTTTCGTTTCCTTTTTTCTTTCTCCGTTCTTTATTTCCGTCACTCGCCGCTTTTTTTTTCCTTTTTCCTCCCTCCTCATTTCTTCCATTCAGCTGTTTCCACATTTTATTTTTATTTTTTGGCTATTTTCGTATTTTCCTTCACCCTTCCCTCTCTCTCTCATCCTCTTCTTCACTTCCCTCTTTCGCTATTCTCGCCTTCCTTCCTCTTCCTCTCATCTTCTCCATCATTTTTTTCTTCTTCATTTCCTTCTTTCGCTGTTCTCGGTTTTCTCTCCTCTCCTCATCTTTTTTCACGACTTTCCTTCCTTTAGTCCTCTTCGTTTTATCTTTCTCGCTATCTTTCTACCTACTTTACTTCCCTCTAGCCATTCCTGTCATTCTTTTCCCCTCTCCCATTTTTTTTTATTTGTTATTCCTCTTTCTTCTTTTCTCTCGTTTTCTCGTCTCTCTTCCTCTCCCCTTTTTTTCCATAATTTTCCATCTTTTATTTCCTTCTCTCGTTCTTCCATCTTTCTTCCTCCCTCTCTCTCATATCTCTTCCATCATTTTTCTTATTTCATTTTTCTTCTCTCGCTCTTTCATCTTCTTTCCTCCCTCCCTCTCCTATTTCTTCTTCTCCTTCCCTTCTCTCTCTCCTCTCCCTTCTCTTTCTATCCTCTTCCCTCTCTCTCTCTTTCTTTCCTCTTTCCATCTCTCTCTCTCTCTCTCCATCCATCTCTCTCTCTCTATCTCTTTCTCCATCTTTCTTTCCCTCTCTTTCTCCCATTATTTTCATCATCTTTGCACCGAACATTCTTTTCCAAATAAGACCAAATAATACACACAGACAAAGAAAATCGCAGTTATAACTACAAAAAAAAAAAAAAAAACCGTAATGTTCTGCCCGACAGATGATATTCACGAAACAAAATGAACATAGTAAACTTCAGATGAATAGTAATAAAAAAAAAAAAAAAAAAAAAAAAAAAACGCAGCTTCAGCCCTCTGGAATTCGGCGAAAATAAGGTCGAGGTTTCACTCTTCTCTTTGAGCAGAAATTTTAATTGGAACTTTCAACAATGGTGTAAAAGTTTTTAATTTTTATCTATTTATTTAAAAAGTGCGATGTGGCAACCGTGTATCCGTGAGAAGGGAAGGATGTAGGTATGTACCGAGTATTATGAAGGGAGGGAGGGAGGGAGGGGGAGAAGAGGGAGAGAGGGAGGAGGGAGAGAGGAGGGGGAGGGGGAGAGAGTGATGGAGGGTAGGGAGGGAGGGAAGGAGGGAAGGAGGGAGGGAGAGAGGGAGGAGGGAGAGAAGAGGGGGAGGGAGGGAGGGAGGGAGGGGAGAGAGAGAGAGAGAGAGAGAGAGAGAGAGAGAGAGAGAGAGAGAGAGAGAGAGAGAGAGAGAAAGAGAAGAGAGAGAAGAGGAGAGAAGAGAGAGAGAAGAGAGAAGAGAGAAGAGAGAAGAGAGAAAAGAGAAGAGAGGAGAGAGAGAAACGCGAAGTGCAAAGACAAGAAAAAGGGAAAAAGAGTGAGAGGGGAAAAAATCACGTTTCTTATATGAACTGAAAAGTTAAAATGTGTTGCATTTCCTGAAAAGTTCTTCACACCCACTTCCTTTTGTGTATTTCGAAATGACGGACAAAACCACCCTAAAACACCCATAACCTGGAATAAATAATAATAATAACAATAAATGAATAACCATAACCAGCCATATTATCAGCCAAGAAAAATTAAATAAAATAATAATAATAATAAAAAAATAAGTATATATATAAAAACATGAAAATAAACCTTCCGAAGTTCCTTACGCGTTCGATTTCTTGGTGACCTTATCCGATCGGCTGGTGTTCGCTGGCATTTAGAAGTGGTATTAAACACAAATATAAAGGAATTAATTACTATTATCATTCAGTATTAAGTATTGTTAGTATTTCGAGTGGTATTAAACACAAATATAAAGATATTAATTACTATTATCATTCATTATTAAGTATCATTAGTATTTCGAGTGGTATTAAGCACAAATACAAAGGTATCAATTATTATAATTAAGTGATATTAGTATTTCGAGCACAAATATGCATAAGAAGGCCTTTCGATAGGCATGGGTTGGTAAGGTTTTTTTTATTTTTTTTTTTTCCCTCTCTCTTTCTTTTTTCTTTATTTTTTCTCTTTCTTCTCATCCTCTGTCTCTTTCTCTCTCTCTCTTTAGTCTTTAGCTGTGCCTATTATCTAGAATTATTCGTGTGGTTAAGGAAGGAGAGGAAGGGAGATAAGATAACAGCTGATAATTTTCAGTGAAAGGGAGACAAGAAAAGAAGAAATATATTTTTTCAGTGAAAAGGGAGAAAAGAAAGGAGGTTTTTCTTTTAAAAATAATTTCTTATTCATCTATATTCAGACGTAATTATCCGTAGAATAAAAAAAAAAAAAAAAAAAAAAAAAAACTGAATACGAAAAAAAAAATATATATATATAACGAACGAATGACGAAATAGCCATAAAACATG
>NC_051395.1:49992126-49994626 GCF_015228065.2 Penaeus monodon | reverse complement strand
GAGAGAGAATAGAAGTTTTTGAAGAAGAGAAAAGAGAGAGAGGAGGGGAGAGAGGGAGGGGAGGGGAGAGGGGGGAAGGGGGAGAGGGGTAGGGGAGGGGAAAAGGAGGGGGGAAATTTAGAGAAAGGAAAAAAGGGAAAGGGGAAAAAAAAAGGAAAGGGGGAAAAGGAGGAGAAGGAGGGGAAAGAGGGAAAAAGAAGGGAAAAAAAGAAAGGGGAGGGGGAGGGAAAAGGGGGGGGGGGGAAAGGGAAAAAGGGGGGGGGGGGGGGGGGGGGGGGGGGGGGGGGGGGGGGGGGGGGGGGGGGGGGGGGGGGGAGGAAGGGGGGAGGGGGGGGGGGGGGGGGGATGGGGGGGTTTAATAAAAATCTTTAAAAATAGTTTTTCCCCCTTCTTCCCCCCCTTTATCTTTTTTTTCCTCTCCCCCTCCCTTCTCCTCCTTTCTCTCCCCTCTCCTTCCCTTCCCTTCTTTTTCTCTCTCCCCTTCCCCCCCCTTTCCCCCCCCCCCCCCCACCTCTCTCTCTCCTCCTCATTCTCCCCCCCCCCACCCCCGGCGTCCCCTGCCACCTAGCACCCACCTCCCGAAGAAGCACCTGCCCTTACCACCTGCAGCCTCACTCACCCTGTCCCTTGGGCCCTTCTTCCTATCATTCGCATTATTTCCCGATAACCCTATAACACCCTCCCTCTCTTCCCTTCCTCTCTTCCCTCCCTCTCTTCCCTTCCTCTTCTCCCTTTCTCGCCCCATCAACTGCCTTCCATTCCTCTCGTTTCTCCCCTTTCCTTCCCTCTGCCTTCCTTCACTCCCTTTCCTTCTCCCTTCACCTCTTCCCTTCTCCCCTTCCTTCTCTTCCCTCTCCCTTCTCCCCTTCCTTCTCTTCCCTCTCCCTTCCCTCTCCCTTCTCCTCTTTCCTCTCCCTTCTCCTCTTCCCTTCCCTCTCCCTACTCCCTTTTTTTTCCCTCTCCCATCACCCCTCTCCCTTCCCTTCCTTTCCCGTCCCCTCTCCCTTCCTCTCTTCCCTTCCCTCCCCCTCTTCCCTTCCCTTCTCTTCCCCTCCACGTCCCTCACTTTCGACAACCCTATAACCCTTCCCTGTCCCTCTCAATCTCGCCGAGAGACAGCAAGATCCTCGCCGACGTCCCTCATACAACTGTGACGTCTTTAAGAGGTTTGCTTATTGGACACCGATAGATAAGAAACCTTTCGTTTCCATCTCACTTCCGATAAAAGGAGAAAAAGAAGGGGAGGAAGGAAGGAAGGAGAGAGGAAGTGGAAGAGGAAGAGGGAGGAGGAAGAGGAGAGGGAGGAGGAAAAGGAGGAGGAGGAGGAGGAGGAGAAGGAAAGAAGGAAGAGGAAGAGAGGGAGGAAGTGGAAGAGAGGAAAGAAGAGGAAGAAGAATAAGAGGAGAGGGAGGAAGAAGAATAAGAGGAGAGGGAGAGGAAGAGGAAGAGGAAGAAGAGGAATAAGAGGAGGACAGGGAGAAAGAGAAAGAAAAGGAGAGGGAGGAAGAGGAAGAGAAGGAGGAGAGGGAAGAATAGGAAAAGGAGGAGGAGAGGGAGAATATACTGATATAAAAATACCACACATATTGTACTTCAGAAGTAATATACGAAAATATATATACATCTATCGGACTTAATTCCGTGCACTGTATATCTAAATAATTAAAATAGTGATAAAATGATAATAAATATGTAATATATATAATATATAATAGAATAATAGTAATTAACACCACCAGTTGTTAAAATTAAAATATTCGTATAATGATAACTGCAACAACGACAATAATAATAATAATAATGTTGATAACAATATTAATAATAATAATAATGATAATAATAATGATAATAATAATAGTAAAAATAGAAATAATAATGATAAAAATAACAATAATAACAATAAAAAATATTAATAATAATGATAACACTAATAATAATAATAATGATAATGGTAGTGATTAATAACAATGATAGTAATAATTATATAATAATAATAACAACAATAATAATAGCAACAACAATGACAACAACAATAGTACTAATTACATTAGAAATAATAATGATAAAAAAATATAGCAAAAATAAGGATAATAATGCTATTGATGATAATAATAATGATAATAATAATAGTATAATAATGATAATAATAATAATAACAATAATAATAATGATAATAATAATAATAATAATAATAATAATAATAATAAAATAATAATAATAACAACAATACTATTACTACTAATAATGATAACAACAATAATGATAATGTTAGTAATGATTATTATTATTATAATAATGATGATAATAATAAAAATGATGATGATGATAATAATAACACGACAATGTTGATAATGATAATGTTAATAACGATAATAATAATAATAATAATAATAATAATAATAATAATAATAATAATAATAATAATTATGACAAAATTAAAAGAAAGGTAAAAAATTACAATAATACTATAACTACTACTACTACTAATAATAATAATAAA
>NC_051395.1:49982126-49984626 GCF_015228065.2 Penaeus monodon | reverse complement strand
CTTCTGTGTTCGCCTCGCGATGCTTGCCCAGGCGTGGCCTTGCTCCAACAGACATGTAAGTCATCGTATCCATAAAACCATTAGAAGAACTGATGGCAGATAAAACATCTCCTCAAAGGATGAGGAGAGAGACTAATGACACGAGGAGAGGAGGCTAATGTGTCCGGAGGAACCATAACAAACTGTCATTTGCCTGTGACGCCGCCACGCTAGCGCGCGTGCAAGTCCCCGGCTTACCTTGTTCATACCATTCCCCATGGTGAGTGTGTGAGCGTGACATCAATGAGTTCGCAGCGCCCGTCATCACGACCGCCGCCCACCGCCCAGGCAGGCCGCCGCGCCGAGATTCGCTAAGTTGAGCATCGTCTCACCAGCTGACGGGGAAGGGAGCGCGGCCGGCATGGTGCGTCATGGGCAGGGCGACTCACGCGTGGCGGCGGCCATGGAGGCGAGGCGCCTGCTGGGGATCGTGGCCGCGGGACACGGGCGCTTCGGGGGACCGGACTGACACCTTGGCGGCGGCGGGCGAGTTACGCGGCGCGACGTTCATCCCCGTCGGCCGCCATCATGCAACTACGCGCGGCGGCGTGGACGGCCTCGCTCCCGAGTCCGGGGAATGCATGGCTCGGCGGCCGCGGACCCACGGGGCATGCGCCGCCCAGGCCCTGCCCTCCTGCCGCTGCTGTCGCTCGGAAACGCAGGGAAGGTCAAGGCAGGGGCCACGGCTGCCCGTCGGCCCTCCATGGTGCCTGTCAAGGGCGACGACCAAGCAAGTGCCAAAGATGAATGTAAGGCGGAAGGGCTCTGCGGAAGCGCCTGCAGCAGGAAAGCCTCCTACAGCTGGCTAGCGGCGCCTGCTGCAGACCAGTGACTTGGGCTGCCGCCACTAGATGGTGCCAGCTGAACTTCCTCAATCTTTGCCTCCCTCGGCGCTCCTGCTCCACGCCGGGCGCTGTCTTCCTGCAATCCTTCAGCTCTGAGGACATTCTCCACAAAAATCTTCGAATTGCCTTTTGACGCGAAATATCAAACAACAAAAAAGTGATGATACTGCCTTATTGAGGTACACCGATAGACTTTTTTTTTTTTAACTAGTGAGAATCATTACGAAGGGTTAACCAACAGCAAAGTCGGGGAATAATTCACAGTTCGTCTCCAGAACGTCGAAACTCCGACAACGCAGCCGACCCAAATCCCGCACACAAATCTACAAAGGATGAAGCAAAAGACATCTTAAAAAAAAAGAAAGAAAGAAAGAAAAAAAGGCCCCAGAGATTGACAAGATAATGAAATGATCCCTTTACAGCGTGACTGCGTAACACAAAGCATGGTAATAACAATAATAAACACAGCAATAGAAGATATTAAGGATTAACTGGTATAGTCGTGTCCTCTACTAGGAGCATGCCGCCCCACGCAACCTTATTGATTTTTTGAGTAGCGGTTGCAATTACACTAGGTAAGGGTGGTTATCGCAACTCGTGATTTAGGTATCAACCTGCATGTGCAAGTGCAGTCCCTGTATATTACGTTTTTGAGGCTATGTGTAGGTTGTGTATTAAAAATCCGTAAAAAAAAGTGCTTCCAGTTTGGTTGAATCTTTTTATGTCCTTTATATCTATGTATTCATATATTTTTTTCAACTATCCATCGTAATTTAATGTGATCTGTTCATATACGTATACATACATGCATATGTACAACACACACACACACACACACACACACACACACACACACACACACACACACACACACACACACCACACACACACACACACACACACACACACACACACACACACACACACACACAAACACACACACACACACACACACACACACACACACACACAGGTAAACAAATAAGCACAAATGTGCTAGTTATATCAGCTAATTTTCAATAATGATTTCATATTACTTCATAAACTTTATAAAATAATATTCTTATCTGTGCATTACTTCGTATTTAAGGATTACTAATGAAATATAATCCTGCACTTCAGTATATGTATCTGATAATCCTTTTCAATCTCAGTAAGAAGTGACATTAATCCTAAGTAAAACCTACTCGTTGCACCTTTGAGATCTTACTATCCTTATTATTCCTAAACTAATATCATCTTGGCGCAACAACAAGAAAGATAAAAATATTTTCTTAATTTCGTATGATATGCCCCCCCCCACTTTTTTTTTTCCTTTAAACTACAATAATTCTGTAAATGTCAACCAGGTTCCGGTGATGAATCAGGAGTCCTATCGCGCTGCTAGATCTATACAGGCAGACTCTACCCACGGCGCGCTATCTGGTTTTTGGAAATGACGTGTGTTTTCTCCGTAGCCAGTTTTCAAGGAATGGTGTACGTGCAGAAACGCATCGGACCCTCTGTTATCTGCAGAGTAACTCTGTGGACGGGGCCTGCACTTCATGAATATTCAAATTAGGATGAAATATATAAGTACTCCAACTGCGACGGTGTTAGAATTCAGCCGCTGTCAC
>NC_051395.1:49967126-49974626 GCF_015228065.2 Penaeus monodon | reverse complement strand
ATGCCCTCTTTCGGCCTCTACGAGAATCCCACTTACTGGGCTCTTTTATGTTAATGGCCAGGGGGGGGGGTTAATCCGGAGAGCCTAATCCCTTTATCATCCATTTTGTGTGCCTTATCATGTGCTTATACGTGTGTGTGTGTGTGTGTGTGTGTGTGTGTGTGTGTGTGTGTGTTGTGTGTGTGTGTGTGTGTGTGTGTGAGGCTATCTATCTCTGTGTGTATACATTTGTATACACACACACACACGAACACGCACACGCACACGCACACGCACACACACACACACATATATATAAAGCGGGTACCAAGGGACAATAGATATAAGTGCGGATAACACTGCAACACAACACGGAAAAAAAACGAAATATTTATCCTCAGCCCATAATTTCCGGTCCCATGATGTACGAATAATGCGTTGTATTGGCAACCCTGTCTCTTACTTTGATTTATTGGCAGTCCTGATCCTGATTCAGGAGAGGACAACGCTTTTCCTCTCCGCGTCTGAATCTTCTTTTCGTGTCTCAGTTTGAGGGAAATAACAGAGTAAATATGTGAAATCAATTAAGTGTCGGGGAGTGTGAGAAGACCGCGTCCGAACGATATGAATGTTAAGTAATTAAGTAATTAAGACTAAATTATTATAGTCATCGATCAACAAAGACAATTTCGATATTCTCTATTCTTAAAGAAGTTATTTAAAATATTAGCTGAGACGAATTTAGAGAATATGTTATGAACGATAACAGGCTAATTTAATTCATTTTTTAAATTTGATTTTTGTGTCTCAAGTGTGAAATTTTCATTAAAGATAAATTATATTCATACATCATATTACTTAGCGTGCTTTATACGAAACATAATCACACGTAACTGAATATATAACCAAAACACCTTATTTCAAACTCGAACACAGTTTCCGAAAGAAAAACAACAACAAAGTAATCAGTGATCTCTCATCCTGGATTAATCTTATCATCTCGCTCAGAAAGGGATGCCCTTGCAAGTGAATTAAGTAAATTAAGGTGTTTATTACACCAGCTGCTTTTGATTACTTGCAGTCGCAGTTAGTGCAAGAAGAGGGAGGAAAAGGGACACTAGAAAAAAAAACAACTGGAATAAGCAATTCGATGCCGGAATGGTATAGAGAGGAACGAGGGAGACTGGAGATTAGAAATAAGACATACATATAGCGCAATGAAGGCTAAGAATAACATACGATTTACAATAGGTAAAACGAAATATAAAGAATAATCATAAAAAGAAAAAAAAAGAAAAAAAAAGAAAGAAAGAAAAAAAATATATATATATATACATATATAAGAATAAGATGCTAGGGATTTGCTATATAAAGAAGTCGGTTATTTTGGACACGTAATGAGCGGGGAGGACAAAGCATCAATTAACACAGCGAAGGACATGCCAGCGATAGGAAGGACCTTAGGACGACTTACGACGAGTCAGAAACGGGTGACAAGAGGACGTCGCATTTAGAGGGAGAGGAGACAAGAGAGCGAAGGAATTATGGAAGGAAGGAGACTCTAAAAGCTTTAACCTACGACGCTGTGGAAACGAGGCCATTACGAGAATATTGGTAGCAGGGACTTTAGACACGCCGGTGGCTCTGTGTTTTATACAGCCCGTGGTACAGTTTTTTTTATTATTATTAATCATAGCATGTGCATTCCATAACAAGCAAAAACTGAATTGTCACAGTAGCATGTGAAACAATTTACTTTTTTTCTCTCTCTTTTTCCCGCCAGATTATAAAGGAAACGCCCTCTGGCAGTACAATCATAATTCAGGTGAAAAAAAAGAGGAAAAAATCAGCCATGATTCCTATACGTTATGCTACTGAAATGGGTAGCTGACTAAATCGCTCTTAACACTTTTATTAAAGTTAGGAAAATGAAGATCTACTATCCTGCCTCTTCCCCTTCTCCCTTCCCCTTCTTACTGAAGCCTGTAACCTCGCTTTTCCTTACTTGTCCTCACGTCCCCAACTCCCCAACCTGTCATACATCCTTACAAAATCCCCCCCCACCTTTTCATTTAGCAGCCTGTTCCCCTTCCTCAGACGCATAAATACCCTCCATTTGATCTGATCACCCTTTGTCCCTTAACCCTTCCCCCTTCTAGCAATCCCTATCCTACCCCATTTACTTCCCCTTCTTTCTACTCCTTTCACTACCATACTGTCTTATAATGCCACATGACTGTTGAAACCCTAAGACATTTTGTTCTAATAAAGAACTTCTTTAAACTCCTCCCACCACAATACTTTGCCATTAGTGCTACGTGACCTTTGAGCTTCTAACATATTTTTGTCTAAAAATCGAACTTTAGACATTAAAAAAAAAGACCTCATAGCGCAATGGTCTAAATTCCAGTAGATTAGCTTTTAAACTATTAAGAACACTTTTCCTCGATAGGGACTGGACGTAGCGTCATCTTCGTTAATTACTGAAGGAACCACAGGGGAAAGTCAACTATATCAATTTGATGCCTTTTAAGACATTCCAAAATCATAAATAATCTATTAACTACCTATATATCTACCTGTGTATATGTATGCATGTGTAGATGTATTTGTTTTTATATGTGTATGCGTATTTGTAAGCATGTATGTATGTGTATATATATGTATTGTATATGCATATGCATATATATATATATATATATATATATATATATATATATACATATATATATATATATATATATATATATATATATGTATACACACACACACACACACATACATATGCATATGTATGTGTGTGTGTGTGTGTGTGTGTGTGTGTGTGTGTGTGTGTGTGTGTGTGTGTGTGTGTGTGTGTGTGTGTGTGTGTGTGTGTGTGTGTCTGTATATGCGTGTCCGCGCGAACGTGCATACCTGTCCGCATAATACAAGTGAGAAAAGGCAAATTACTCAATAAAGTTAAAAGCCAGCAGGTGCAAGCAGGTACACTAGCCGCAATGGGCAGGTTCCCTTTGTCGTGAATAAAAGCAGGGCTATTAGGCTGAATCTCTTCTTGCAGACTTCCCTCATCTCTTTGCTGATGCCTGCTGCTCATGCACTAGTGCTGATTGGTGGGGCGCTGGGTACCTAATTCTAATTCTGTATAATTCTGTATAATTATTTATCTCTCTGTCTAATAATCTTTCTATCAATGAACGAGTGAATGATGAATCAGTCTATAACTATTTATCTATTTGTATATATATATATTTTTTATCTGTCTCAGAGTATCTATAACTATCTATATATCTATCTATATTTTATCTATCTTTATCAATCTTGTCACAATGAATATTTCCATGACACTCATGACTGGTTTAATATCACTAAGCTCCATTTAATAATTGATATTTTTTATTTATTTATATATTTATTTATTTATTTTTAAATGCATGTCTTCAAAGCCTTATTTTTAAGAAGACGAAGTGATAATGGACAGTCACTTATCATTTGTAATATGAAAACAAACGTCACGTGTTCTTTCAGTCACGCAAGCAACACAGTGCAGCATTTCTCTCGTTAAGAAAACAAAGGTAACGACCCTACGGACATAATTTTGATGGTGTGATGATATTTACCAGAGAAATAGAATGGCTCATAATGATAATGATGATCATAACATCAATAACAGTGATGATAACGATAATGGTAATAAGGACATCACTATCATCAACAACAATGATAATAGTAATAATAATGAGATTAATGATAAAAATTGTTATAATAATGATAACAAGTGATAATTTTTACAATGATGATGCTAATACTGATAATAATATTGCTAAAAAACACCACAAAAACAAAACAGCAGCACCAGCAATAATTATAATAGATGTAGTAGTAACAGTAATAGTAATAACAATAACAAAGATAATGATAAAAAATCATCATCACCACTAATGCTACTACTACTTGAAGTGGCAGTGATAATTACAAGAAAACAATTATGTTAATGATAAATAATAATGGTGTTAATGATAAACAATACTGATGGTGATAATGATGATGATGATGATGATGACGATGATGATGATGATGATGATGATGATGATGATGATAATGATGATGATGATCATCATCATCATAATAATAGTAATAATAATAGACAAATAGCAGTAGTAGTAGTAGTAGTAATAATAATAATGATAATGTTGACAATGATAACACTAACAACAAAAATAATAATACAACAGAATCCAGCTAGTTTCTCATTACAATCTGGTCTCTGGATGTACCTTCCTCACCTGTTTCAGGAAGAATAAATTCCGACATTCAGCCAATCTGAACTTCACATTCATCTAAATCTCCTTTGTGCGTATTTCCACATTCAAAAATATAAGAGAATCGGATATTTAGAGTTTATTCTGTTTTGCCTTTTATTATTTTTATGTGTAATTTGATGATATTGTTGTTATTATCATTATCTTTTTAAGAATTATCCTTATTATTAACATCAGTGTTATTATCACTGAAAATAATGATGATGATAATATTATTATTCCTGTTATTGTAAGTATTACTGATTCACATCGTTATGATCACAGCCATTATTAATAGTATTTTCTCATTATACGCTGTTGTTCTCGCAAACAGTTGTTGTTGGGTATTTTGATATTCTATGATTACTGTTATTATTACTGTCCACCCCTAACGCTCACATTAAAAAAAGTAAGTAAATACTTTTGGACGTAAAAAGGCCATCCAATTAAGCAAATCTATTCATAAACACTAAATTCACGGCAGCAATTTCCTGCGAATTAGCCTGACTGTCTCCCCCTCCAAGTGTAACAAGACATGCACCTCGAAAGTCTTTTATAAGTTTTTGATGATAACGCATTTAGAGACAATAATGGGGGAGAGCGTGACGTGGAATGATTATTGGTTATAACGAATAAATGTGCTAGTAATCAAAAGTCATATAGCACTATGATAAAGCACTGTGGCGAAGAAGTTAAAACTGAGTGAGCGATAAGTGGACAGAAGAAGAGGAAGGGAAAAGAGAAAGAAGTAGAAAGAGGGAGAAGAAAATACCACGCAAAATTGAGGGCCAGGGCTGAGGTCCAAGGCAAGGGAGGTGCCCTACATTAGGCCTCCGTCTCCGTCTCCTAAGCCCCCCCCCCCCCCCCCGACGACCAAGGGATTAGGGGAGATGACGTGGAATAATCCTACAGCGAAAGGAGATAAAGAAACAAATTAGAAATGGCGTTTCGTATATAACTAGTCTCGTATACTCCATGCCTCCCCGACATGATAGATATATATTTGTTTACATCAGACACCTGAGACCGTAGTCGCTGACACCAATGTTGTTGTAGTTAATTAAAAGCCTGGACTACCCCTAATTTGGTCCTTTTTTATTTATCCCATTAAGTTGTGATAACACGACTTACATGACATGCCCTCTGTGATTTTAATCTATTCACTGTGCTTATACGTAGATGGCTTTACAAGTACTTAGTCACAAAGAATTCCATCACGAGCTCTACCTATCTATCTACTCCCTTCCTTGATTTTCGGAAATATATTATATTTCATCTTGTACTGCTATTCGTATGTCTTATAACGTAATACTCCTTATGTCAGTAACAATGATAATAACAACAGTATTTGATATTAGCAGCATTAAAAAAAAGAATTCCGACGGCCTATTAACGGACCCCTCGGTGGCTGAGCATCTGTGGGCAAGGAAATTCACAATGGAAACTGCACGTTCAATGTGGCTGAACTGGCCAGACATGGGAAAAGAGAAAGAGAAAGAAAGAGAGAGAGAGAGAGAGAAAAAAAGAAAAAAAAGAAAGAAAAAAAGAAAAGAAAAAAGAAAAAAGGAAAAAAGAAAGAAAAAAGAAAAAAAAAAAAGAAAAAAAAGAGAAAAAAGAAAGAAAAAGAAAAAAAGAAAAGAAAGAAAGAAAGAAGAAGAAGAAGAAAAAGAAGAAGAAGAAGAAGAGAGAAAAAAAAATATATATGTGTGTGTGTGCACACACACACACACACACACACACACACACACACACGTATTTTTTCGCTGAATAGCTGAGCCACCTTAAGCACTGAGCATGCAGAGGGCGTGTTAGATCACCGGACAAGACTTCCCTTCGTCCACTAGAATCACAAATTATTTTTCTGTTTAAAGAAGAATCTAATCCGGTCTATGTAATAACCATTATATAAACAAATTCCAAAAAATTTATTACATTTCCAGCTGGACCTAATATCAAAAATACTTCCACATTTAATTCGAAATAAATCTATAAGATATAAACACTACATTATTACCTAATTCTATACATGTATACTCTGAAAGTTTGTTGAACGAGAACACTGTATACTGTGATAAACGTCAGAAAAGAAGAAATTATGTTGCGGCGAATAAGCTCACGGCGATCGGGTGGGGGGTTGGGGCAGAGGATGGGGGGGTTGGGGGCAGAGGATGGGGGTTGGGGTAGAGGATGGGGGGGTTGGGGACAGAGGATGGGGGTTTTGGGGCAGAGGATGGGGGTTGGGGGCAGAGGATGGGGGTTGGGGTAGAGGATGGGGGGTTGGGGGGTAGAGGATGGGGGGTTGGGGTAGAGGATGGGGGGTTGGGGGCAGAGGATGGGGGGTTGGGGGAAGAGGATGGGGATCAGGGGGGGAGGAAGGACCGAAGCAGCTGGGTTAAGAAGGTTTTTGGTTAACACGGCGATGTTTGTGGATTTCCCTGAACAAGACGGGGTGGTCACTTCGTCAACAATACCAATACTTTCATTTATATCATTTGCGATGGTAATATGCGCGAGATTCGCGCATATTACAATGTGAATAATTGATTAAAAGAATAATAATTGCAATATTGAATGGCTATGTGAAGAGGAGGAGGAGAAGAAGGAGGAGAAGGATGAGGAAGAGGAGGAGGAGGAAGAGGAGGAGGAGGAGGAGGAGGAGGAGGAGGAGGAGGAGGAGGAGGAGGAGGAGGAGGAGGAAGAAGAAAAGAAGAAGAAGAAGAAGAAGAAGAAAAAGAAGAAAATGAAGAAAAAGAAAAAGAAAACGAAAAAAAAAGAAAAAGAAAAAGAAACAGAAGAAGAAGAAGAAGAAGAAGAAAAAAAAAAGAAAACGAAAAAAAAAAACTAATACGTAAATAAATCCGGTCCTTGGCTTGTTCGTTGGCCTTTGCCATGCCTTTTCCACGGAGTTTTCGTTTAATCAGCTTTCAATCAATCGGCCCGGGTACTGTAATGCGCGTAAATACTTAAAACAGAGACATAAGGCTAACAGCTGACAACAAATAAATGTGCGGCGCAGACGGGAAAACATTACCGAATTCTTAAAAAAAAAACGTTTACCTATGTGGACAGCAGGAAGGCTAGGCTTAATCTCATCCCATACATTTTAAATATCTATACAATTCACTTAACAAAATGCGATCTCAGTATAGCAATTGTGTATGTAAGATAAACGATGTTAAACGTTGAAGGAAAGAAACGTTTACCTTTCTAAACGACGGGA
>NC_051395.1:49942126-49947126 GCF_015228065.2 Penaeus monodon | reverse complement strand
GGAGAGAAAGGTAATGATCTTATCTGGAACTTCCTAAATGATTCTATGAAACAGGCAAGTTCCCTTATATATATATATATATATATATATATATATATATATATATATATATATATATATATATCACATACATATACATATTATATATATATATATATATATATATATATATATATATATATATATATATATATATATAGAGGTATATATAAAGCCTTTGCGGTTACGTACACGTATAGAAGTAGACATAAATTGTTTCATAATAATGTGTAAGATACCATCTTCGATAGCCTTTCCTGCCTTGCACTTTGAAGACCGCAGGGGAATTAAGGTAATTTCCCGAGCCACCCCAAGGGAGTCCCTCTTCCCTCAGACGTACCTTCCCTTCCCCTCCCTCCCCTCCTTTTCCCTCAACCTACACCCCCGATTTGGCTTCGTTATCGGGAGAGGCGTAGCGGGTATGAGAAAATCCTGGAGGACCGTTTATTGCGTGTCGCTTTGAAGGCGTCTCTGTGTATTAAGTTTCTATGAAAAATCAAAAGCCCCGTTTTTGGCTCGCTCGTACTGGCACATAGCTCTCTCCTTTTTCATAGGTGCATTTTATGTCTCTAGCTTTTTATAGAGATCTTCAGTATTTTTTTTTTCGTATGAAATGGTGCAGACATCTGAAATATATACAGTACTGTCTGTTATCTTTTTATGTACTTTTTATGTATTGTGTATTTTTACACATACATGCATACACACACCCACACCAACATAGTCACTAAAACACCCACCCACGTATGTTATATATATATATATATATATATATATATATATATATATATATATATATATATATATATATATATAATGAAATTAATAACCAAGGTTGCGTTGACAAACGCTGCAAAGACGACCGTCTGCACATTCAGTGTTACAAAAAATTAACAAATTAATTACCTTTGAACTGCACATTATAATATTTACAAAAATAAGCAAAACAAAGAGGAAAATACACGAAAAACAAGGAAATTGCGTACAAAAGAAAAGACAGGCAAAAACCATAAAGAGTGAAACAGGTAGTTACGGTCACAAGACTACACCGGAATAGCTGTGTGGCTGTGTTGTGGTTTGTTAAGCTCTGATTTCATCTTGTGAATAAACGAAGACTAAGAACTATAGGGGGTCGAGTCTGTCGAAAGATGTAGAATTATGAAATCGTTGTTAGTGTAGGGGTGGTTTTTCATGTGTGAATGTTGGCGCATTGCAGAGAACGCCTGTTTGTTCAGAGTTAGGCCTGTTCTTATGGACTTGAACCAGCGTGCCATTGATCCCAATATACTTGGCATTACACCTAGGACAAATTAACATAGATACATTACTTGTGAACATAAATCTGAAGCAAAAGCCTCTCTTTTCTTTAGGAACATGCTTGACAGTGTGGTTATTCGTGAGCAGTATATTCAATTTAATATAAAAGGAATAAGTATTTGAGCCAACTCACGTGATTTTTTTTTCGAACCCAATTACTTAATCAATCCGAGATACGATAATTTAATGTATTTAGTTTGCTTTGGTTCAGGCGCAAGTTTTAAAGGCTGGCAAATCTAATCATTGAAGAATAATCTCCGGGTTTTTGAAACATACTGCCTGGTCATCCATTTATTTCAAAATGATTTAATAAAATACTTCATATCCACATCAAAAAGGACCAAGTGGAGCAATGTTATATACTCTGCTGATTATGGTGGGAATGCTATTAATATAGTACGTATGTGGTCCGGCTTTAATGTAATTAATTTGTTCATTCCATGTAGCACCGAAGATGAAGACGGTCGCCTATATGTGTGTGTGTGTGTGTGTGTGTGTGTGTGTGTGTGTGTGTGTGTGTGTGTGATCATATATATATATAATTAATATAATTTTCATTATATATATAGAAGATATATCTATATATATTATATTCATGTATATCATATATATATGTATTTTCTATTACATATAAATACTATATATATATATATATATTATATATATATATATATATATATATATATATATATATATATATATATATATATATATTCGAATATATATATATGTATATTTAAATATATATACATAAATAAGTATATGTATATGAATGAATAAATGAAATTTATATATATGTATATATGTATGTGTGTGTGTGTGTTTGTGTATGTATGTATGTGTGTGTATACACTACACTGTACAAAGTCAGCATATAAAGACTTAAGTTGCATGAATGTCCCCTCGCGCGCCCGGTCAACTGCATTCCCGGGCAAGAGAAACGGCAACAGAATAACCATGCCTTTTGAGCGACCGCATCACATATATTGGGTGACAATTGTCTTACTCTGAACAGTAATTATTCAGGGCCTTTTCGAGCTCGTGTTGGAGATGGAAAAGAGGGAGGAAGGGAGGGAGGGTAAGGGAGGGAGTGAAGGGGCACTGTTGGAGATGTATATACATCTGCATGTCTGTATCTTCTGTCTATCGTTTTGTATCATCTATCTATCTGTCTATTCGTCTATCTATCTATCTATTCGACTCTCCATCTATCAGACTATTATTCTACCTTCCTTTCTATCTATCTACATATCTCTCTATCTCTCTTGTTACCTATCTATCTACCTATCTCTCTATCTCTCTTGTTACCTATCTATCTACCTATCTCTTTATCTATCTCTCTTGTTACCTATCTGTCTATTTATTCATCTGTTGATTTATCAATATATATCAGTATCTATCAGTGTATGTATATATTTATGTACATAAGTATGCATCGATATATGTATACGTGTATGTATGTATATATGTACCTATGTATACACACACACATACACAAATACACACACCTGACAAACACCAGAGTAGAAATATAACGAGAAAAGACAGAAAAGTAGATAATACCATATCTATATTGCCTATTATATGGCCATTTTGTGATTCATCATTCTTTATGAAATCCATTTCCAGGTGAATCACGGTAATCAGAAATTCATTTTAAAACAAAACGCAGAATTTGTAAACAGACATCGCACGCAAATCGGAAAAGCAGCGTCAGCAACATCATTAACATCCGTTTCTAAAACATATATACGCTATGACACACAAGCAATTGCATATTCAACAATCAGTCACACACACACACAAACAAAGACACACGCACGCACATGATTCCCACCCCATGGCAGACACATACATACACATAAACATACACACACGTATAGTAGCCTACTATTACTACACACACACACGCACACATAAGAATACTACCCCCAATATACTGACACAAGTATACTTACACACACTTTCCTCCATATAAAACACCCTCCCGCACACACACGCACCACACACACAAACACATATCATGACCCACAAACGTACAAGGTTGTTTGTTATTGACTGAGGTAAGTGACTCTGGCTCGTGATGGCGTGACCCCCGTGCCGTTGTCAGAAGGGGAGAAGGTTGCGTGAGGCGAACACATAAAAAGAGAAAGAAAAAGATAAAAAAAGAAATAAAAAAGAGAGCAGGGAGAGGGGAGGTGCTCGCCTGCTCAGTCCAACGGCGTCGCTCACATGGGGTAAATGTGCGTCGCTTATCAAAGCAGAGGCTGTCATTCATTATGAGCAAGAGCAAGTCCGTGCCTATTGCATGTGGGAATTCGGTATTCAGTACGTATATATATATATATATATATATATATATATATATATATATATATATATATATATATATATATATAAACACACACACACACACACACATATTGCAGTGTTTGTTTTCGATTTTTTTTTAGGTTCTGATATTCGATTAGATCCGCAATCAACATTACCTGGCGTGATTACTTCCTGATTGTCATTGCTGCTCATATAGACTGCGAACTACAAAGGACTATGACGCAGTCCATTATATCATCAGGCATCGAGTGGGTTGTAAAGGAACCACTGACGATTTCCTGACAATCTCCTGCCATCTGCAACGGTCATGGGCTTCTCTCTGCGAGTCGGCGAAAGACAGTCCTGTTCATTCTGTGATGTCATCCCACCCCTTCTTCTGCCTTCCTCTCTTACTGCCTCCTGGTACTGTGTCCAGCTCCAGGTACCAGTTCATTTTATTTAAGATGCTTAGCAAGCTCTCATGTACACCGATGGCTGAGGATATTCTTTTGCGCACTTCCTCATTCGTGATGTGATCCTTGTATGAGGTGTTCAGGATTTTTCGGTAGCATCTCATTTCATGTGCCTTAATTCGTCTCTGGATGTCTATATTTCAGCGTCCATGATTCACGAGCGTACAAAAATATAAAGAGAACAAGAGTACGCAAGAGTCTGATTTTTTATGCTAGGGGGATGTTTCTGTCATGCCAGGTTTTCAGTTTTGTCAGTGTTGCTGTTGACTAAGCGATTCTGGTCAGGATTTCTTGTTTGGATCCATCATCTGAGATGATGGCACCAAGATCTTTGAAACTGTCAACAGCTTCCAGTTTCTGACCCTCCATTTGAGTTGTTGGTCATGAGCTTTGTCTTTTCTGCACTGATCTCCATGCCATAGGCCTGTGATGTGTGGTCAAGGCGCTCCACCAGAGTGGCTAGTTCATCCTCTCTGCCCGCCAAGCCGTCAATGTCATCAGCAAAGCGTAGGTTGGTGATGGTTCTGCCGCCAATGCTGACTTATCCTTCGTGGTCTTCTAGTAAGTCAGCCATCAGCCTTTCCAAGATGTTGAAGGGAGTTAGTGAGAGAAGTCAGCCTTGTCTGACTCCGACAGTTGTCCAGAACCATTCCCCTGTATTCCCATTCAGTAATACAGTGCTTGTAGCGTGGTCATACAGATGTTCAATGACTTTGATGAGGCTGGCATTGGTATTTTATTTCCTCATGGTAACCCACAATGCGTCGTGCCATACTCTGTCAAATGCCTTTTTGAAGTCAATGAAGACATGGTGCAGATCTTGTTGATGCTGAAGATTCTCAGATTGAATATCTGTTC
>NC_051395.1:49917126-49919626 GCF_015228065.2 Penaeus monodon | reverse complement strand
TCGCGGAGGTGTCAGGACCCCGGAGCTCGATCCCGTTTCATCGCGTCCAGAGCAGGGGAGGCGCGAGGAGCCGGCAGGGGGCGTTGGAGGCAGCGGCGACCGGGAAGCCAAGGGGTAACAAGGAGGTGGCAGTGATGAACGGCAAGGAGGTTTACGGAAGGACATTGGCGATTGTGGGCGGTAACAAATAAGAAAGAAAAGGAAAAAAAGAAGGATGAAAAAGGGAAATAAATAAAACAAGAGGAATGTATAGATTTTTTTTTGATATGGGTCTGTTTCTTGTCTGGTTATATATATTTTTTTCCTTTTTGAACGGTCCTTTCGTGGGTCTCCAGCAAAGAGACGAGACCGAGAGAGAGAGAGAGAGAGAGAGAGAGAGACAAGATTGATGAGAGGACTTAGGAGAGCGAGAGAGGAGAGGAGGGAGAGAGGGAGGTGATGACGCTGTGAGAATGAGGCTTGGATAGTGATGAGAAACAAAAACGGGTTTCTACGCATGGGACACGTTGTATAGGTTAACACTGTCGTGTGATTACCATTTATTGTACGACGTGAGGAAAGAGGAGCCTTAAAGCAGACTCGCCCCGGAGCACTTACGGTTAAAGCTGAAATGTTGGACCCGCGCAGCCTCCTCTTTCTCCTCTTCTTCCTCCCCCTCCTCCTCTTCCATCTCTTTCTCGTCTACGTCATCCCCTCCTCGCGGTCCTCCTCTTTCCTCCCTCCTCGCTCTTTCTCTCTGCTTTCGTTCTCTCCCTCGCTCTTTTTCTTTCGGCCTCTATCCTCCTTCTCTTTCTTTGCTTCTACTTCCCACTTGCTCCTCCTCCTCTCTTCTCTCTTCTTCCCCTTCTCCTCCTATCATCTATCTCTTCATTCTCTTATTCCTCCTCCACGTCCTTCTCCTTTTCCTCCTTCTCTCCTCTTCCTCTTCCCTTTCTTCTCTTCACTTCTTCCTCGTCCTCCTCCTTATTATCCACCTCCTCCTTCTCCCCAATCTCCTCCTCGTCCTCCCTTTTCTTACCCATCACTCTCCTCTTCCTCCTCCTTCCCCAACACCTCTTCATCTATCTCCTCTTCCTCCCCCTAATCTCCTCTACCTCATCGCCATCGTCCTCATCAACCTCTTCTCCTTCACCTCTTCCTTCTCTCCTCTTCCTCCTCCTCCTCTCCCACAACATCCTCCTCGTCCTCGCTGTCGCTTCCTCCTCCCTCTCCTCTCCCCCTATTCCTTCCCACCTCCTCGACGCCATCCTCTTCTTCGTTCCCCCTTCCTCCTCCTCCTCCTCTTCTCCTCCAGCAGCAGGAGGTCCCGGTGCTGTGCTGTGGGATTGGCTTTGCAGAGGCGCTGGAGTCGACGGACCCAGAACAGCAGTGGTTTTAACACTGGCGAATATCGGGTTATGGTGAGTTTCATGCCTGTTAAAACGGCGTTACAGTGAGTAGGAAAGAATTAGCTATTTGCAGTTTCATGGTCGTTGCATGCATTGAAACAACGAATAAAAAGCTTTCAAACGAGTGTTTTGTCAAAAATCCAGTTGCTAGGGGATATATTTTTTTTCTTTTTCCTTTTTCTTTCTTTCGTTACGGTTATAATCTACTTCACAATTCTGAAGACATTATAGTTTTATTTTCGTGCATACTTATCAGACATTTATCCGTTGATGGTTTTCCTATAAACCGATATCAAACACGTTATTTATGATTCTGTTCCCACCTTCCTCTTTTCTCAACATCTTAACCAAGTTTCCATTTAATTTTCTTGAAGACCTGATTATGTAATATCAACAGCCTGATTTAAAATCTAGTTGTCGCAGGAATTCCCATACAGTTTCAGGATAAACAGCTGAAAGGTCAAATATGCTTCTTTCTCCAGGGAATATTCACCTCTATGAACACTTGAGTTTAATGATTATCAAAAAGTAGGGTATATTCATGGCTGCTGATCCAATGAGCCACTATACATACTGTAGATAATCTTAATGTATGCATGTATACATACGTATGCATGTATCTACACAAGCATAGATACATATAGGATCTATGTTTATATCTGTATTCATCTATACCTATCTCTCTCTGTCTATAACAATATGTATATGTATATGCATACGTTCATATACATACATACAATCATGTATACACCTACATACATACATACATAAATACATACATACACATCTTTTAAAAATAAAGGTTTCCAACAACGTAACATTTCAACTACACAAACAGTAAGTCTAACAACTACATTCTAGTCACAACAAGGATTAGCACACTACCTACTCATAACGAATGATTTGCTATGAGACGAAGAACGGGCCTGTTCATTAACATATGTAGTTCTGACGACAACCTAACATATCGCAACATAATGCCAACAGTCTGGAAACACAATCATGAGCATTCCAGCAAGACATGCGGAGAGAGAGTTATTTTGTTCGCATATTCATAAGATGTCTGTTATAGGCGATTCTGAGGATGAATAGAAATGAACATGTCTGTTTCG
>NC_051395.1:49902126-49904626 GCF_015228065.2 Penaeus monodon | reverse complement strand
ATAGACTTGGTTCATACGCATAATCTTCCACCAAAGCTTCATTTATAATCTTAATGCAGTTCGATTAGAGAGCCAAATCCTCTGTAATTTTATATGAAGAGATTTCGATCAAAATTCAAAAATTAAACCCTGGCTGCCGCGCTCGTTCCCCTTCCTCCTGTCCTCCTCTCTTCTCTCCCTCTTCCTCCCCTTTCGTTATTCCTCCGTCTTTTCCTTCCCCTTCACGACGTCCCCTCAGCCGTGTCAAACTGCTCCCCTTCCTGCTGTGTCTTCCTTTTTCTCTCTCTTCTTTCTTTCCCCCTTCTCTTTCTCTCTTCCTCTCGTTGTGTCTGCGTCTTTCACGCTCTTTCTTTGTCTGTCTTTTCGTCTGTTTGTTTGGTTATCTCTGCCTCTGCCTCTTTCTCTGTCTCTTCTGTCTGTCTCTTTCTCTCTCTTTCTCTCTCTCTCTCTCTCTCTCCTTTCCATCGCTTTCTATGCCCCTTTCCCTCTGTTATGGACCGTATTACTTCTCTCCATGTATTCGTCATACTTATGTTCATCATTTTTTCTTCCCATCCTCTGCGTTGTCTCTTTCCATCCACCGCCCTACGTCTCGTGTTTCCACCTCTCCCCCACCTTTCGCTTACCCTCTTCTTTATTTTTCCTCTTTCCTTCGTTCGTTCTTTATCACTTTCTTGCCTCGTCTCTTGCGTGTATCGCTGGTCCCTCATTTCCTTGTCACGCCAGTCTTTCTTCTATCTTCTTTTTTTCTTTTTATCCCGTTTTTATTATGCTTTGTGTATTTTATCCTTTAAATACACCAGTCGAGAGGCTGAGAGGAAGCGAGTCCTTGGTTATTTATCGATTCATACCATCTTTGTAAGTCGTGAAACACCGTTGCAAACCAAGCATTATGTCTGCGTAGCTTACCCTCATTATATTTTCCTTTTTTATAATGATATTTATAACGCAACAACGACACTCGAATTAGACCGCATCCACAGGGACAGAAACAACAACAACACCCACAAAAACAACAACAACAACAACAACAACACTCGAACCTGACCATATAATCCGTAGTCGGAGCTGCCCCCCCCTCCCCCCCCCTAAGCACACGACGACTTTCACTCGACGTTCGACTAAAACCGTAAAACCCCGGTCAACCAGGGGGGGGGAGGGAGGGAGGGAGGGGGAGGGGAGGGGAGGGGCGCTGAGCCTGACTCATCCTGTACGAGTGCTTGGCGTTGGGAAGGAAGGGGGAGGGGGGGGAGGTTGAAAGGGGGGGAAGGGGAGAGAGTAGGGGAGGAGAGGAAAGGGAGAGTTGGGGAGAGGAGGATAGAGGAGGAGGGTAGGAGAGGGGGAGAGATTAAGGGAGGATGGAGGAAGAGGATAAGAGAGAAGGGGGGGGGAGGAGAAGAGAAAAGAGAGATTAGAGGAGGAGGAGGGGAGAAGAGAGGGCTGGAAAGGGGGAGGAAAGTGAGAGCTGGAGAGGGGAAAGAGGGAGAGAAACTTGGAGGTTTGGAGGGGGAGAGGGTTGTTGGAGGAGGAGGGAAGGGGACGAAGCAAGAGATTGTTGGAGGAAGGAGAAAAGGGAGGGTGGGGAGAGGGGAGAGGAAGAGGAGGAGGGGAAGAGAGAGAGAGAGGGGGAGAGGGAGAAGGAGAACGAAAGGAGAGGGAGAAGGAAGGGAAAGGGAGAAGTCAGAGAGAGAAAGAGAAGAAGGAGGAGGAAAAAATGAGAGGGAAAGAGAAAGAGAGGGGAAGAGGGAGGAGGAGGAGGAGGGAAAAAAGAGAGGGGTAAAGAAAGAGAGAGGGGAAGAGGGAGATGGAGGAGAAGGGAAAAAGAGAGAGGGGGGAAGAGAGAGAGAGAGAGAGAGAGAGAGAGAGAGAGAGAGAGAGAGAGAGAGAGAGAGAGAGAGAGAGAGAGAGAGAGAGGAAGAGGGAGAATGAGGAGGAGGGAAAAAGAAGGGGGTAAAGAGAGAGAGAGGGGAAGAGGGAGATGGAGCAGGAGGGAAAGAGAGAGAGGGGGGGGAGAGGGAAAAAGAGAGAGGAAAAGAGAGATAGAGGGGGAGAGGGAGGAGGAGGAGGAGAAGGAGGAGGAGGAGGGGGAGGAGGAATGGGCTAAGCCGGAGGGGGAGAGGGAGGAGGAGGAGGAGGAGGAGGAGGAGGAGGAGGAGGAGGAGGAGGAGGAGGAGGAGAAGGAGGAGGAGGAGGAGGAGGAAGAGGAGGAGGAGGAGGAGGAGGAGGAGGACGAAGACAAGGAGGAGGAGGAGGTGGAGGAGGAGGAGGAGGAGGAGGAGGAGGAGGAGGAGGAGGAGGAGGAGTGGGCTAAGCCGGAGGGGGGAATCGCTGGCTTCCTGATGATAGCTTTTGATGGCCTGCGTCGGGCGGTGGCTTCCTTCCCGCTTAATGCTATTTTATGTGATGAGAAAGGTGTGATTGCAGGTTAGCCGGTCGGGGGTGAGGGGGATAGTGAGGGTGGGGGTGGTGAGGATGGTGAGGGCGGTGGGGGTGGTGGTGG
>NC_051395.1:49882126-49884626 GCF_015228065.2 Penaeus monodon | reverse complement strand
CTCTCTCTCTCTCTCTCTCTCTCTCTCTCTTCTCTCTCTCTCTCTCTCTCTCTCTCTCTCTCTCTCTCTCTCTCTCTCTCTCTCTCTCTCATTTTACATAACTTAGATCAGGTTATATTAACTCAGACCAGCTTTATTTAGGGACAAGAAAAGATAAACACACTGCTATTAAACGCTATACATATAACCCTTCAATTCAAGGGCAACACCTCTCCTTTTATACCTAATTAAATAACACGCACCTAGTATAATTCCAAAATAATCACAACGCCAATGACAAACAGCAAAAATATCCTGATAGCTTCCTCTTTGCAATGAGATTACGGTCCATTATCGAGAGCAAACACAGAAACGTGACCCGTTCATGTTTTGACTTTACGCTGTTGGTGAGTGATCAGACATTATTATCATCATCATTATTATTATCATTGTTGCTTCGTTCTGGTCGTTGTTCGTTATTGTCGTTATTGTCACACTCATTATTGTTTTATTATTGTTGTTATTATCGTTATTATCATTAACATTATTATTATTATTTTTATTATTACTGTTGTTATCATCCTCATCATTATTATGATGATATTAATCATTATCATCATTATCAGTATTATTATAATCACAATTATTATCAATATTATCATCACTATTGCTGTCATCATCATTACCTTTCAATATCACTTATTTTTGAGCGATGATAAAACGACACATATCCTCTTTCCGTGCAACATGCAATGTCAAATCAAAGTGGTTCCTGCATCGGAGAAGTTATATATTCGCTTTAATTGGCAATGTTCTTTTCGCATCTACAAAGTCAACTTCGGTATGAATTGGCACAGAATCTGCATTTGCAATATGCTAATTCTATCCGCGCATAGTCATGTATTGCAACGGTTAGTCTAAATCTAAATTTACACCAAATCTAATATTCTGCGAGGAATATAATTTGTCAGAATGACTGAATGTTTATTAGAAAGTTTACAATTAACTTTCAGTGTTTATTAATGAGCAAACCACTCTAACTGTGATTACTAAAGTCTATTCTTTCAACAATATCTTCGTTGGCTTAATACGGATTTTAGCCTCCACTAATAAATGCTCAGTTCCTAATGCTTCACGAGATAATATCAAAGAGCGTATTTTACAGAACCAAATGTCAAAATATATATTCATATATCGAGATAACGGGTCCTTAGCGAGGAGAGGGAGAGAAGTGGAGAGAGGGAGAGGGGTGAGAGAGGGGTGGGGGAGGGAGTGAAGGAGGGAAAGGAGTAGCAGATGGAGAAAGGGTGGATGAGAGAGAGAGAGAGAGAAAGAGGAAGAGAGAGAGAGAGAGAGAGAGAGAGAGAGAGAGAGAGAGAGAGAGAGAGAGAGAGAGGGGGGAGAGGAAAAGAAACAGATGGAGAAAGGGGGATAAGGAAGCAGAGGGAGAGGGAGACAGAGAGAGGAAGACTGAGGGAGAAAGAGGGAGGTACATCCATACCTTTGCCCCAGTGCCCGTTAGAATGCCTTTACACGCGTTGCCCAGAGGACTGTCGTTTCGTCGAAGCGCAATATCGGGAGAAACTTCAATATCTATCCTGTATATTATTGCTACTGTGCAGTCCATTGATTATATGTTATTTCTGTACATTATATTTGAATAAAATATATAATGATATACGATAATAAGAATGATGATGGATAACTAGTGACTTATTGGTTTCTGAGGACATTGACAAAGAGTAATGGCAAATAAAACATGTAGAGCAATAGATGATAATAATAATCTTTAAGTATATGTGCGTGTGGGTATGTGTTTGTTTGTGTGTGTGTGTGTATGTGTGCATAGATGAATACATATACATCTATCTATCTATCACACACACGCACACACACACACTTTTAAAACAACGCCGTCAGAGCGTTTTTTCTTTTATTAATAAATTTGTTTTGTATATCCGACACGCTTCATAATATCCCGATTTTCCCGTCCACCTAATAAAAAAATATAAATAAATAAATAAATAAATAATAAATAAATAGATAAATAAATAATAATAATAATAATAATAAATAAATAAATAAACAAATTGAAATAAAATAAAAACATACCATTGGGTAATTAAAAGCATAACGCTCAGTAATACTTCATATTACCTTTTTTCTATAATGATCTATACAATTTTGAAAACAACGACCGGCAATAAAATTCTTTCATAACATGTACAACCTACAATCTCACGCTACATTTATACAAATATACATCAGCCTTAGTACTCTACTCCTCTTGCCTCGTCATCCGTAGCATGACGCCCTCACACAACAAAGCACAGGTCATGCCCCTCCTAAACTTCACTTCAGTTTTTATCTTGATCGGGTGCATTAATTTTCCCCCCTTTAAAAATGCTATTTCGATCAATTTTCATTAAATCCCCAAAAAATCCCAAAAAACAGTGACGAAATTACTTTAAATACACACACCCTCTACTACCTTCCTACAGCCCCAAATCTAAGTACATTG